>NW_026087554.1:0-50662 GCF_022539395.1 Myiozetetes cayanensis
TCAAACCTCCCTGCAGCTCCTTCTTCTGAGCTCTGGCTGTTGCTGCCTGAGGGCACCACTGGAAGCCCCAAGGAATGATTGAGCTGAGGGAGTTTTTTGTGTTTGTTCCCCCACTTGCACCTGCCACAATTAGCAGTGTTTTTTGTTGTTGGAAATCCCTGACATTTCCATGGCACAGCAGGCCAAGCCTTGTGGGTTCTGAGGGCACAGGGATGGTCCCTCAGTGCAGACAGAAGAGCTGCTCTGCCCATCAGTCTGTGCTCAGCTGCCCTGTGCTGGCAGCTTGGAGCTGTGGGAGCATCACACTCGAGTGTTCCCCTACACAGAAACTGCACAGATAGCCAGGAATCTCCTGGAATCCAGGGGCCATTTGAATCCACTGGGGCCTCCTGGAACCAAAGGGAACATGTGACACTGCGGAACCTCATGGGATCAAAAAGGATCCCAGGACTTTGTGGAACATCAGGGAATCAAAGGGCCAGTGTAATATCACAGAACCTTTTGGAACCAAAGGGAACCAACGGGACATTGTGGAATCTCATGGAATCAAGGGGCCATTGTGACACTGTGGAACCTCACAGAATCCAGGGGCCATTCTGATTCTGCAAGGCTTTATGGAGTCAAAGGGACCATTGTGACACTGTGGAACCTCATGGGATCAAGGGTCCATTGTGACACTGGGGAAAATGATGGAATCAGTGGGCCACTGTCACACTGCAGGGCCTTATGAAGCCAAAGAACACTGGGAAACTGTGCAAGCTCATGGAATCAAGGAGCCATTGTTTCAGACCTGCCTGGGCTGTGCTGGGGAAAGGTCCTTGGTGGTGGACAGAGCTTAGGGGAGGTGGGAGAGCTTGGAGGGAGCTGGGCTGGCCTGGACAGGAGCTGAGAGAGAAACCCATCCATGTGGATCTGACACTGTGTGACCATGCAGGGGGGAAACTCAGCCTGGGCTCGTCCTGTGCAACCTCTTGCAATCAAAGGCTCTGTGGGGACACTGCAGGGCCATGTGGAGTCCAGGGGCCATTGGGACACTGGGGAAACTCATGGAATGAAGGGACCACTATTACACTGCTGAATGCCATGGAATCAAAGGGCCATTGGGACCCTGCAGGGCCTCCTGGAGCTGAAGGGACCGTTGTGACACTGTCAAACCTGACAAATCAAGGGCCCAGTGAGACAGTGAAGGTCCTCAATCAACCCAAGGTAACATGGAAAGCACAGAAAGTCTTGGCATCAAGGGGTCACTGTTACACTGTGGAAAGTCATGGAATGAAGGGGCCATTGTGACACTGCAGGGCCTGGTGGAACCTTGTCTGTTGGGAAACACAAAGGGATGTGTGGGGGTGTTTCACTGAGAACAAGGAGAATTTTGGAGAGGAACCTTTACACAGCCACAGATTGATGTGGCAACACATCTCTGCCTGGGTGGGGGTGTGAATTGACTGTGGTGTGAGTGTTGTTATTGTGAATCTATAATTCAGTCACTTAAATTGTAGTAAATGTTTTTGAATCACTTGATAACTGTTAAATTGGTCAATGAATACGTGCTCCTTGACGGGGGAGAGCTGTGACCCCCCTTAGAGCAAGACCCAGAAAGGACCACTCTGCATGCAAGTCACAGTGTGACACAAAATGGCCCTTTATTGAACAGGGGCACTGGCTTATAAAGGGAGAGCTTGGAACTCTCTAGAACAAGGGGTGGAGACTGGGAGGAGCATTCAAAGAAGCGGCCAAATATAGGAAATAGGATGAATTTATCTATATATGGAAAGGGGAAACAGTACGTATGGGGAATGCTTCCATGCATCGGAAAAGTACAAACTAGAAAGGATTTTACATTGAGCCAATGGGGGAGAAGATAACAGGGGTACAAAGAGGGAATTATACAAAACTATAATAAACATCTTTTTTATCAACAAACATCACAACCTGTTAATAATGAAACATTTTCACAGTAAATGGAACACTGGACACAAACATTTCTCATGCTTAGGATGATTATATTACATTTCATTATAGCATAGGTGCACTTCTGCTTCTGGCTCCATTTTCTCCTCTGAGAATATTGTCCACTACTCGTAGGAGTCCCTTGGGGCACCTCCAACACCTGCATTCTTTTGGTTCCAGGAAGTTCCACAGTGTCCCTGCATTCCTTTGGTTCCAGGAGGCCCAGCAGTGTCACACTGCCACTTGATTCTGTAACGTTACAAAGAATCAGAATGGCCCCTTGATTAAAGGCCAACTGCACATGAGGGTGCCTTAGGGGCAGTGTGGGCACCCAGATAAGGGAGTTGTCACCTCCCTGGACTCAGCCCTGGTGCCACCACATCTGGACTGCTCTGTCTGGGTGTCGGGTTCCCTATTTTGAAGGAATAAGGAAGAACTGGAGAGGATCTAGAGGTGATCTGCCAGGATGGAGCTTTTCTCCATATGAGAAATAGAATGAAATCTCCACAAAGAGTGGCATGGAAGGTTCAGACTGAAGGTGAGGAAAAAGAAATGTCACTAAACAGGGACCCTTGTGGTGCAAAAGGTCAGTAAGAGAGTATATGGATCATCCTATGCCTTTGTGTTCCAGGGAACAGCCAGAGCTGAGGCACAGCAGAGCCATCAGGGAGGGCCCAGAAATGCTGCTGGGAGGGGGGTGGGAAAGCAGGAGGGGTGTGTGCAGCCTGCAAGGCCAGAGGAGCAGCAGGTCCAGGGGAGTACAGCCTGCAGCAGAAATGGCCAAGGGCTCTGGCAGGGCTGCAAGGCCCAAAGGCACCCAGGCCTTTGTGCCCTTGGCTCTGGCAGCTGCCTCTGCCCCTCAGGCCACCACAAGCCACTTTCCTTTGTCTGCCTGCACTCCTGGCCTGCAAGGATCTGCTCGAAGGAGTCCCTGGGGGGGCTTTGTCAGTGCCTGCCCTCAGTGGGACCCAGCAAGGCTTCAAGGGACTGGGAGTTTGGCTTCTGACTTCTTGAGCAGCTTCTTCAATCTTCTCTCTGTAGTTGAGAACAATGGACTTTTCTTTAAACACACTGTGGGGCTCATTAAAATACAGAAAAACAAATTATTTTCCTTCCTTTAATTATCTTCATGTTTTCAAGAACTAATTGGAGTTGTTTTGTAGTTTAGCTAAGGAGGAAGCTTTTAAAGTGGACAATACAGAAATGTATTTTTTTGATGAAAGGGAGAGATTACCCAGAGCCTTGGGATGCAGGATGGTCAGGAGGCAAAGGATTTGGACACAAAGACAAGAGAGCAAAAGAAATTAGTAACATTTTATTATTGACGAACTTAACAGTTATGAAGTGATTAAAAAGCATTTGCTAAAATTTTAACAGTAACTGAATTATAGATTCACAATAACAACACTCACACCACACTCAATTCACTCCCCCACCCAGGCAGAGATGTGTGGACACATCAAGATCTGGGTGTGTAAAGGTCCCTCTCCAAAATTCTCCTGGTTGTCAGTGAAACACCCCCACACATCCCTTTGTGTTTCCCAACAGACAAGGTTCCATGAGGCCCTGCAGGGTCACAATGGCCCCTTTATTCCATGAGTTTCCTTGGCTACAGCACAAAGGGGTCACTGAGGGTTATCAAGCATTGGAACAGAATGTCCAGGGAAGTGGTTGAGTCACCACAGAATCACAGAATTGTTAAGGGTGGAAAAGATCTCTGAGATCATGGGGTGCAACCATGAACCCAACACTGGCATCTTCACCACTGAACCGTGTCCCCAAGTGCCACAACTCAGTGTTTTCTGAACACTTGCAGGGATGGTGACTGTAAGACCACAGGTTTGAGCTACGAGCTCATCAAAGGGGTTTTCCTTTAAATAATATAAAAGCCATTAAAAATATCCACCCTCCAGATACTTAAAAATGGAATTCAGTTCTTTAAGTACCTTGAGGGAGCACAGCGGAAAAGATGCAACACACTTTTGACCTCTCAGGTGGTCAAAAACCACACTTTTAATGGTAAACTTGAGAAAAAAAGGGAGATTGGCAAAAGGTGAAAGGGTAACATTCCACCAGAATAGAGCATTCCCCAAAGCATTGACTGAGCACAGGCCAACCCAGATAAGTCAGCAAAAACCCAACCCATCCAGTTTTAACTTTCCTAAAATATTATGAGAGACTGAGAGAATAAGAAGAAGTAAGGGAAGAGAGAGAAGTGGAGCTCCCACCCGCAGTCTGGTGCCAGTGCAGCTTCCCCGTGCCCAGATGGAGGGTCCGACCACGCGATGGCCGCACGGGGCTCCTTTGATTTGCTCTGCCCCCTGTGCCCACCCCCCAGGGGGGACTTGTGGCCCACTGGCCACTCTGGGGCTGCAGGAGAGTGAGGGGCAGAGCTCCTGGTGTGCTGGAGCCAGTGTGGGGCTGGGTTAGGGGCTCCAGGCTGTGGGATGGGGCAGTGCTCCCAGGCTGCTTTGGACTGACAGCAGCTCCAGGGCTGACCAAGGAGGCTCCAAGGGGAGGGAAATGGAAAAGGTAACACATCCCCTTTGGTACATTCCACCTGTCCCTTCCTCACCGACACGCACACTGGAGCTGTTCTGAGTCAAGAATTATCCCAATAATCCAGTGTCTCACAGGTTCTTTTATTCCATGAGGTTCCACGGTGTCACAGTGGTCCCTTATGCTCCATAGGCCCTGCCCTGTCACCATGGTCCCTCAATTCCAGAAGATTCCAATATATCCCAGTGGTCCTGAGGATTCCATGAGGTTCTGTGGTGTCCCAATTGCACAGTGATTCTATCAGGTCCAGAGTGTTCCAGCACTCCTTTGAATCCATGAGGCCCTGCAGTGTCACAATGGCCCTTGGTGCTGGGAGGTTGCCCAGGGTCACAATGGCCCCTTTGTCTCCACATGGCCCTGCAGGGTCACAGTGTCACAGTGTCACAATGTCACAGTGTCACAATGACCCCTTGATTCCAGGAGGTTCAGCACCTTCCCGGGACTCCTTTGGTTCTGTGACACCCTGGAGTGGCATCAAGGCCCCTGGATTCTGTGAGCTGCCCCAGTGTCCAAGGGCCTCTGTCTCCATAAGGCCTTGCACTGTGGCAATGGCCCTTGGATTCCAGGAGGATCCAAAGTTTCACAATGGCCCTGATACCAAAAGACAGCAGAAACAAACACCTCCACCCCAATTTGTAAGTGTTAAGAAGCAGGAATTGTTCTTTATTCAGCACTGGACGTTAGCAGGAAAGCTCCTCTAACAAAATGAGCCAAATGAGAGATGGACAGGGCTTCTTATTGCACACACTGGTTACATATTCATTAGATGTGCAGGTTTTCTTAATAAATATTCATTAGTTTGCTTCACACAGTCACCAGCCTGGAGGTCCTTCTTTGGTCCTTCCAGGCTTCCTCTGTTGCCTTGCCCTCAGTTCTTGAGCAGGCCCATCGTCATCCTGTTCCACCAAAGAAAACTGTTACGTTTGTTCTTCACCTTATCTGGGGAGAGAGAGCTTATTTACATCCTGTTAGTTTGAGTTACATCCCTGATCTCATTCTCCAGGACTTCTCTAAGATTACATTCTTCCATATTTGGGCACTCTTTGAGTCAGGTTTCTATTTTTCCCATCACCATCCCATGGCATGGGCAGAACATCCAGGAGATCAGGCCCAGCCAGCGTGGGGTTGGGAAAGGCAGGTCCTGCCTGACCAACCTGGTCTCCTTCTGTGACAAATGACCCAATCAGCAGCTGAGGGAAAGGCTGGGGATGTGTCTGTCCTGACTTCAGGAAAGCCTTTGACCCCATCTGCCACAGCATCTCCTGCACAAACTGGCTGCTCATGGCCTGGACGAGGGAACTGTTTGCTGGGGGAAAAACTGGCTGATGGCCCAGGGAGTGATGGGGGATGGAACGAAATCCAGGTGGGGCCGGTCACTAGTGGGGTTCCCAAGGGCTCAGGGTTGGGGCTGCTCCTGTTTAACATCATTATTGGTGATCTGGATGAGGGGATCGAGTGCCCCCTCAGGAAATTCGTGGATACCATGAAGTTGGGTGTGAGTGTGGATCTGCTGCAGGGCAGGAAGGCTCTGCAGAGGGATCTGGACAGGCTGCATCAGTCAGGCCAAGTGTCAGACCCTGCACTTGGGTCCCAACAACTCCCTGGAACGCTCCAGGCTGGGGGCAGAGGGGCTTGAGAGCTGCTCAGCAGGAAGGGACTTGGGGGTGCTGCTTGACAGTACCTGGATATGAGCCAGAGTGTGCCCAGGGGGGCAAAAAGGCCAAGGGCACTCTGGCCTTTCTGGAGAACAGGGTGGCCAGCAGGACCAGGGCAGTGATTGCCCCTCTGTGCTGGGCACTGGGGAGGTCCCACCTCGAGTGCTGTGTCCGTTTCTGGCCCCTGAGTGCAAAAAGGCCCTGGAGGGGCTGGAGCGTGTCCAGAGAAGGGAACACAGCTGGGGAAGGGCCTGGAAAACATGTCTGATGAGGAGCAGCTGAGGGAACTGGGGTTCTTTAGTCTGCAGAAGAGGAGGCTCAGAGTGCACCTCATCAATCTCTACAAT
Organism: Myiozetetes cayanensis; assembly: GCF_022539395.1. NCBI lineage: Eukaryota > Metazoa > Chordata > Aves > Passeriformes > Tyrannidae > Myiozetetes > Myiozetetes cayanensis. The sequence continues at coordinate 6,512 of NW_026087554.1, forward strand.
GACCTGAAAGGAGGTTTTAGTGGGGAAGGCGGCGTCGGTCTCTTCTACAAAGCATTTAGTGACAGCAAGAGAGGAAATGGCCTTGAGTTGCCTTGGGTGAGGTTCAGATTTGATATTACAATATTCTTTTTTCATTGAGTGTGAAGGTATTGGAATAACATTCCTAGGAAGGTGGTGGAGTCTCTGAAAGTGTTCAGATGAAATCTGAATATTGCACTGTGGGATGCGGTTTAGGGGTGATTATGGTGGTACTGGTTGACAGTTGGACCAAAAGATCTTGAAAGTCTCTTCCAACATTAATAATTCTGTGATTCTGTGACCTGTCATCACAGTTTCCAGATTTGTGCTCTAACAAGATCTTTTTTCAGTTGGATCCCTCAGTGGGACCCATTAACACTACAAGAAACTTTACAGTTTGAATCTCACTTGGGTTTCTCAAGAGGTTCCTGCAACTCTCCTCAGGGTCTGATGTTCAGGGACTCATCCCCAAAGTCCCCGAGGGTGATGAAATGCCTGGGGCTGTTGCTGTGCTGCTGAGTTGGGCCGGGCTCCTGGCACAGAGGGACCTCCTGGCAACCAAGAACAGCTTCAAAGACACAGCTCTGCTGCTGAGCAGCTCCTCTGCACAGCCCAGCAGGGCTGAGGGCACTGCCTGCAGCACCCAGAGTACAGGAGAAAGGGCAGAGAGGTGAGAGGCAGCCTGGGCTGGGAGGGGACTGAGATCTCACCGAGGAGAAACCTTCCCAGGATTGGAATGAAGAATTCTCTGGCTTTAGGAAAGTTAAACTTCCCTTCTCACAGGGATCTCCTAAAGCTGCCACATCCCACAGCTTGTAGGATCTTTCAGAAGGCCTCTCCCAGTCCCTGCAGGGCAGAGGAAGTGGCCCTATGGCAGAGCAGGGCAGGAGCTGCAGGCAGCAAGGGCAGCCAGGAGAAGGGAGCAGGAGGTGAAAGGGATCCTGGGCTGGGAGGACAGGACAGAGCTGCTCAGGGGAGGAACCTTGGCAGCCCTTTGGCACGGGAAGGCTGTGGCTGCAGAGCAGTGCAGGGGAGTTGCTGCAAGTGGCTCTTGCAGCTGCAAATGCCAGCCCTGGCAGGAGCTGTCAGGATGGCTGTGCTGGATTTGCTGGTAGGCAGCAGGAGAAGCTGCTGCAGAGCAGGACTTGCTGCTGCCCCATCAGAGGCCCAGGGCAAGAAGGTTCCCTGTGCCAGAGCTGCCCCTGGGCCCTGGGGTGGGCATGGGCTCTGGCAGCACTGGCAGGGTGCTGAGCTGGGCACAGGGAGGGGCTGCTGGCAGGAACAGTTCCTCACACACATCCAGGCAGGCAGGGAGAGGCAGCTGCTGCCCCAAGTGCTGGCCAGGGGGATGTGGCCCCTCCCTGCCTGTGTCTGTGGCACAGAGCCCTTCCCTGAGCAGCTCCTGCCTGGGCTCCTTTGCCAGCCCAAGCAGAGCCTCTGCCCTCAGGCCCACGGGGGCTGGGCTGGGCATTGCCCTGCAGCAGCCAGAGCCCAGGCAAGGACAAGGCCCTCATTTCCATCTAGCTCTGCCTGTCCCTCCTCCCTTGGCAGCAGCACTGGGACATTTCCCTGCCATCCCCTGCTGCCTGGGCTGTCCTTCTTCTCACCCTTGGCTTTTCTGAGCCAGTGTGGGGTTTGGGGGGGCAGATTCCTGTGCAGACACAAACCCTTTGGGTGCTGCTGTGGGGATGTGTCTGTGGGAACAAAGTGCCCAAGTGCCCTCCAGGCAACTTCAGGATCTTCAGCTGTTTCCCTGGGTGTCCTGCAGGGCTGCAGGTGCCCTCCAGAAGGGCAGAACTCTGCCATAGTATCTCTGTGCTGCACAGGGTCCCCCTGGAGAAAACTCCTCAGTGCTAAATCCATTGAAATGCTCTGGGCAGCTGTACTTAGGAGCTGCAATGATCCCTCTGTGTGGCAGTCTGGGAGGAGAAAGACGAGATCCTAATCAGGCACTCTGAGGAAAGACAAGGATTCTGTCAATCTGTGTTTTAAAACCAGATTCCTCTGCTACAAGAAGTTCCTTGTTCCCTTTTTATAGGAATTCCTAAGGGTGATCCCCCTTCAACTCCAAGATGCCAGCCAGGGGCAGCTGTGAACAGGAAAGATGGCCAGCTCTTGTCTCTGCACCAAGAGACCATCCCTTTGCCTCTCAGGACTCACAAGATTTCACTTGGAGCACATTAGAGATGTCACAGATTTCAACCATCCAAACTCACTCCTGGCAGGAGAAACTGGAACAAAAAGTACCCAAATCCCCTCCCTCTGTTCTCGCTTGGGCAAACTGTGAACAGCAGTTCTGGAAACACTGGGATACATCACAAGTACATTTAATTGGAGGTCACCCGTGCTCCAAGTTGTCTCTCACTGCACAGCAAGAAGTATTCCTCAGGAGCCCATTCCAGGGTCCCTACTCTCAATGCCCCCTTCAGGCAGCAAACCTCAGAGCTCAGGGGAGAGGAATGCAGAGAGATCTTCCTGAAAAAAAGACCCTGAATGTTGAATTGCTGAGACATGCAATGTGTTTTACTGATTGAGTCTGACCTAATTCAGTTCTGCCTTTTTCTCCTCAACAGAAAACCAAACCCTGAGGCAGCAAATGCCCAACAGCAGCTCCATGGCCCAGTTCCTGCTGCTGGCATTGGCAGACAGGCGGGAGCTGCAGCTGCTGCACTTCTGGCTCTTCCTGGGCATCTCCCTGGCTGCCCTCCTGGGCAACGGCCTCATCCTCAGCGCTGTAGCCTGCGACCAGCACCTGCACACCCCCAGGGACTTCTTCCTGCTGCACCTCTCCCTCACAGACCTGGGCTGCATCTGCACCACTGTGCCCAAAGCCATGCACAACTCCCTCTGAAACACCACAACCATCTCCTACACAGGATGTGCTGCACAGGCCTGTTTCTTTGCCTTTTTCATCACATCAGAGTTTTCCCTCCTGACCATCATGTGCTACGACCGCTACATTGCCATCTGCAAACCCCTGCACTACGGGGCCCTCCTGGGCAGCAGAGCTTGTGCCCACATGGCAGCAGCTGCCTGGGCCTCTGGGTTTCTCAATGCTCTGCTGCACACAACCAATACATTTTCCCTGCCCCTGTGCCAGGGCAATGCCCTGGGCCAGTTCTTCTGTGAAATCCCACACATCCTCAAGCTCTCCTGCTCACACTCAGGCTACCTCAGGGAAATTGGGTTCCTTATATTAAGCTGTTCCTTAGGTTTTGGATGCTTTGTTTTCATTATTTTCTCCTATGTGCAGATCTTTAGGGCTGTGCTGAGGATCCCCTCTGATCAGGGACAGCACAAAGCCTTTTCCACGTGCCTCCCTCACCTGGCCGTGGTCTCCCTCTTTATCAGCACCGCATTCTTTGCCTACCTGAAGCCCCCCTCCATCTCCTCCCCATCCCTGGATCTTATTGTGTCAGTTATTTACTCAGTGGTTCCTTCAGCAGTGAACCCCCTTCATCTACAGCCTGAGGAACCAGGAGCTCAAGGATGCCCTGAGAAAAATGATAACTTGATGTTTTTCAGAAACAATAAACTCTCCTTCTTCTGCATGTTATGTACCTCATTAAAGGCCAATCCTCTTATGTAGTGCATTGGAGGCCCACCATATCTTGCACATTTTTTGCTTTTGGTAGGGGTATTATTTCTTGACAGTGTGTTTGCACCAAGAAATCTTTATATAAATAAATAAATAAATATATATAAAAAAAGTATATAAACTCTATTGTCAGTTTAGTGTTTGTCTTTCTAGCCTGGCCCAGAGGCTGTAAAAATTGGGATTTGTATTCACTGTGTGCTTAAACAAAATAAAGAACTCTGCACTGACTGGTTTCCCTGACATCTTTCCTCTCTGACTGCTCTGGAGCTGCAGGGTCGGTGCCTCTGTGCAGAGCTGGGCAACAAAAGAGTCCCAGCAGAGCAGCCCTGCCAGGGAGCAGCAGCCCTTCTCCTCCGTGGCCTCCTCCTCCTGCCCTTGCCCACTGTCCTGCAGAGCCTGTGTTGTTTGAGGCCTCAGTGCTCGGGCAGTGGGTGCCAGTCCTGCTGCAGGACTGGGCAGGGACTGCAGGCAGGGACAGCCACGGGCACTGCTGGCACAGAGCTGACCTCTGCAGCAGCACTGCCATCCTGCAGGGGCATCTCCTCAGGGCAGGGCCTGAGAGCTTCCATCTCCTCTGCAGTTTGCTCTGCAGGCTGTGCCCAACACGAGGCCCTGCAGAGGAAAACAGCATGAGCAGCACAAGTGTGGAGGGCTCAGGGTGGGGGCACCCAGCAGTGCCCTTGCACAGCCAGCGCCGCTCCCAGCACTGGCCTCTCAGCCCAGGGCAGGGAGGTTGTTCTTCCCTCCAAGGAGGGACAGAAATGACCAGCTCAGCAGTCCATGTGTGCCCTGCATGGAGAGGACATGCCCGTGTGTCACGGCTTGGGGGTGGGGGTGGAAGGCTTAGACAAAGTTTCTGGGAGAAGCCTCTTGTTGAGCTGTGAGGGGCAAAAAGGACCCTCTTGCTTTCCAAATTCCTGCTCAGAGTGGAGACTCTCCCAAAGTCTTTCAAAAGCCAGAGCCATCCCAGAGGCTCTTGGGGCCTCGGCAAAGGCAGACATGAACCAGTCTGCAAACAGGGCAGCAAGGAGGCTGGGCAGAGTTCCAGACTGCTCAGGCTCAGCAGGGAAGGACACATGGCAAGTCCTCCTGCAGCCATTGCCAGGCATGGGAAGGACAAGGCAGGGATTGCAGAACCCCTGTGGGAGGGAAAAGAAGGGGATATTGTGTGCCCAGACTTTGTCAAGTCCTTTACATGGTCTCTTGTAGTCTCCTTAGAGCCAGACTGGTGGGAGCTGGACTGAAGAGTGTCAAAAAAAATCCATGGTACAAAGTCCTCTTGGCAGCAACTTCCTGATGAAATGCCTCAGTTACCAGCCCTTGAACACCACTAGAGAACATCTTTATTATCTCTTTGTACAACGAGACTTAAAGGTGTTTTCAAGTCCTTTGTGGATGATGCCAAATTTCAGGGAACCCAGTGTCAGAGGTTCCCCAGTGTCACAATGGCCCCTTAGATCCAGGAGCTTCCATTACATCCCAGGGTTCCTGCAGTTTCTCTGAGGACCTGCAGTTTCAAAATGCCTGCTTGGATCCATCAGGTTCCAAAATTTTTCAGGGTTCCTCTCTGTTCACAAGGCCTCAAGTGTGTAATGGCCCCTTCATTCCACAAGATTTCACAGTGTCCCTGTGTTCCTTGGTTTCCATGAGGCCCTGCAGGTCACAATGGCCCCTTGATTCCATGAGGTTTTCCAGTGTAACAATGGCCTCCTGATTTCATGGGTTTTAGCAGTGTCAGAATGACCCCATTATTTCATAAGGTTGTCACTGTCCCTCAGTTTCTTTGGCTCCCTTAGGCCCTGGAATGTCACAATGGCCCCTTGATTTTATGAGGTTGCAGAGTGTCATCACAAAGCTTACCCCACACAGATGGAAGTTTTTGGGAGGTTCGGGGTAAGTGGGACAGGGTAGGACAGCCTGCAGCAGAGATGGCCAAGGGCTCTGGCAGGGTTGCAAGGCACCCAGGCCTTTGTGCCCTTGGCTCTGGCAGCTGCCTCTGCCCCTCAGGCCACCACAAGCAACTTTCCGGGAAGCTTCTGCCCTTGGGTTCTGCCTCGCCCCTCCCTGAGCAGCCTGGCAGGGCTTGCACAGTTTTGGGCCTTTCTTGTTGCTCCCCCTCCCATCCCTCTACCCTCAAACAGCCCTGAGCCCCCCGGCAGGGACAGGATCTGCTGGGCCAGGGCCTGGGGCTCAGCCTTGGCCTTTGTGCTCCCCAAAACCAAGGCAGGCTTTGCTCAGCATTGCAGGGGCCTGCCCAGAGCCTTTGTCTGCCTGCACTCCTGGCCTGCAAGGATCTGCTCGAAGGAGTCCCTGGGGAGGCTTTGTCAGTGCCTGCCCTCAGTGGGGCCCAGCAATGCTTCAAGGGACTTGGGCTTTGGCTTCTGACTTGTTAAGCAGCTTCATCAATCTTCTCTCACTACCTCAGGATGATGGACTAATCTCTAAACACACCATGGGACTCATTAACATACGGAAAAACAAATTGTTTTTCTTTTCTTTTTTTGAATTGTCTTCCTGTCTTCACGTCTTCAACAACTAATTGGAGTTGTTTTGTAGTTTAGTTAAGGAAGAAAATTTCAAAGAGTAGTTCCCAAAGAATAGCTATTTTTTTTATGAAAGGGAATGATTTACACAGAGCCTTGGGATGCAAGAAGATCAGGAGTGCAAAGGGTTTGAATCCAAAGAAAAGGAGGCAAAAGAGATTAGTAGCATTTAATCATTCACCAACTCAACAGTTATCAAGGGATTCAGTAGCATTTGCTACAATTGAACAGTGACTGAATTATAGATTCACAATAACAACACTCACACCAGAGTCAATTCCTACTGATGTCTCAAGCCTTTTTGGTTTGGTTTTTTTTTTGTTTGTTTGTTTGTTTTTGTTTTTTTTGTTCTTTTTTTTTTTTTTTACCTTTTGTAGATTTTAAAACTAGTTGTGTAGTGAATATATTTTAATGTAGCTGTATTATATCCCTTACCCTTAACAGAGTAGTTACACATACCCAACCCTACTACCCTATTCCATATCAATCCCTCTAAACTCCATTTTAAGTCTTCTTTTCAAGGTAGAATTGTAGAAAAACACCTTAAGAGGCCCATGGCAGACATGTTGGGCTGCATTCTTGGGGTGTGAGGCATTAGTTCTTTGGTGTCCAGGGGCCATTCTGGAACAGAGATGATTGGCTGTAAAATCACAACTAGGCCAATGGCAAAAAGGAAAGGTTGCAAGGTGGGGGTGTGGTGCATTGGTTCTTTGGTTTTCAGGTATCATTCTGGAATGGAGAGGATAGGCCATGACATCACAAAGGCAACCATGGAACACTTCTGGGGCTGCAGTGAGGGGGTGTGCACTGCAGTTCCACCCAGGAAAGAAAATCCTGAGCCTCTGTCTCTCCAGTGTCGATGCTGTGCCACTCTCGGCACTACACAAAGAAAAAGAGCTTTCTGTGCGGGCACCTTAAGACTGGGAGGTATCTTCATCCGTACTGAACACCAGACCTAAACTTAAAAAAAAATATAAACCTGAACCTATATGTTAAACCCTAAAGCCAAACTGTAACCATATGCCTTACTCTAACAAAAACTTATCTAAAACCTAATCCTAACCTAACCCTACCATTACCCAAAACCCTAAACCCTAACCCTTAACCATAACCCTAAACCCTAAACCTAAACCGAAATCTAAGTCCAACCCTAAACCCTAACCACCTAACCCTAACCCTAACCCTAACCCTAACCCCTAACCCTAACTAACCCTAACCCTAAACCCTAACCCTAACCCTAACCCTAACCCTAACCCTAACTCTAAACCTACCCTAACCCTAACCAAATAATCCTGTACCAAAAATGCCCCTCAAAAAAAAAAAAAAAAAAAGAAAACAGTCCGGTATTCCTCGCTTTTTGGCGCAATTCCAATCCCGGTCAGCAGGGGCCGCTGTTGGATCACCGGAGGGGCAGAGCCTGCAGGGGCTCCCTGACAAGGGCGATTTTCTCCCCACCCAGCGAGAAGGGCAAGAGAAAGGGGATGTTTCTGCATTATACAACCCTAACCCTAATCATAACCCTATCCCTTACTCTAACCAAAAAGTTACCTAAACCCTAACCTTAACCCTAAACCCTAATCCTAAACCCTAACCCCAACTCTAACCCTAAATCCTAACCCTAACCCTAACCCTATCCCTTAATCTAACTCAAACATTACCTAAAACCTAACCCTAACCGTTAACCCTAACCTTAAAACCTAAGCCTAAACGTAACCTTAAACCTAATCCTAAATCCTAATCCCCTAATCCAAACCCAAACCCAAACCCTAAACTCTAAACCCTAACCCTAACGCCTAACCCTAACCCTAAAATCTAAGCCTATGCCTAAGCCTAAACCTAAGCCTAAATCTTAACCCCTAACCCTAACCCTAATGAAAAGGACATTGGTGACATCACTGGGGACGAGTGTCATTACAGGGGATTGGTGAAAACAAAGGGACAGCTGTGATGTCACAAGGACTTTGGTGACATCACATGATACATCAGTGGCATCACAAGTACATGGTTGACATCAAAGAGACATCAGTGACATCATCGGGGATATTGGTGGCATAACAGGGGACATTGGTGACATCACAGGGACATGGGTGACATCATTGGGTACCAGTGACATCACAGGGGACATCAGTGATTTCACAAGGACAGGGGTGACATCACAGTGACACCAGTGATATCATCAAGGACAATGGTGACGTCACAGGGGACAGAGGTGACATCAAGGGGAAAGCGGTGACCACAGAGGACAGGTGACAACAAAGGAAAGCCCTGATGTCACAGGGAAATCATTGACATCAGAGGGACATGGAGCCACTGCTGAGGACAGTGGTGACATCACAGAGACAGCAGTGACATCCTTGGAAACCAGTGAGATAAAAGGGGACTGGTGACAACAGTGGAAAAGCTGTGATGTCACAGAGACATTGGTGACATCACAGGGGACATCAGTGACTGCACAAGACCAAGGGGTGACATCACAGAGACACCAGTGACATCATCGGTGACATCGGTGATATAACAGGGACAGTGGTGACATCACAGGGGTCTGGTGACATCGCAAGAATATCAGTGACATCATGGGGACAAGGTACCAGCAGTGTGCACAGTGGTGACACCACAGGGACAGCAGTGACATCATGGGGAACAGTGAAATTACAGGGGAATGGTGAAAACAAAGGGACAGCAGCAATGTCACAGGGACATCAATGACATCACAGGGATAGGAACGAAATCACAGAGACAGTAGTGACATCACTGAGGACCAGTGACATCATGGGGGACTGGTGAAAACAAAGGGACAGCCGTGATGTCACAGGGACATTGGTGAAGTCAAAGGCATCTGGTGACATCACAGGGATATTGGTGACCTCATGGGGACATGGTGCCACCGCTGGGAACAGTGGTGACATCAAAGAGACAGTAGTGACATCACTGAGGACCATTGACATCACAGGTGACTGATGACAACAAAGGGACAGCAGTGATGTTACAGGGACATTGGTGACATCACAGGGGACTTCAGTGACTTCACAAGGACAGGGATGACATCACAGTGACACCAGCGACAGCATTAAGGACATTGTTGACATTACAGGGGACAGTGGTGACATCACTGGGAGATGGGTGACATCACTGCGGATCAGTGACATTACAGGAGACTATTGACAGCAAAGGGAAAGCCACGATGTCACAGGGACATCACTGGCATCAGTGACATGACGGGGCCATGGTGCCACGGCTCAGCACAGTGGCGACATCACAGAGACAGCAGTGGACCAGTGGACCAGTGGACATTAAGGACCAGTGACATCACGGGGGACTGGTGAAAACAAAGGGACAACAGTGATGTCACAGGGACATTGGTGACATCACAGGGGACTTCAGTGACTTCACAAGGACAGGGATGACATCACACTGACACCAGTGACATCATCGGGCTCATTGTTGCCAACACAGGGGACAGTGGTGACATCACAGGGAGATGGTTGACATCACTGGAGGCCAGTGACATCACAAGGGACTGTTGACAATAAAGGGACAGTCGTGATGTCACAGGGACATTGGTGACATCACAAGCACAGGGTTGACCTTACAGAGACACAAGTGACATCATCGGGGACATTGGTGACATCACAAGGGACTGGTGACAATAATGGGCAGCAATGATGTCACAGTGACATTCGTGACATCACAGGGGATGTCAGTGACTTCACAATGACAGGGATGACATCACAGTGACACCAGCGATGACATCAGGGTCATTGCTGACATCACAGTGGACAGTGACGACATCACAGGGAGATGGGTGACATCACTGGGGACCGGTGACATCACAGAGGACTGTTGACAGCAAAGGGACAGCAGTGATGTCTCAGGGACATCACTGCCATCGGTGACATCAGGGGACATGGTGCCACAGTTCAGCACAATGGTGACATCACAGAGACAGTAGGACATCATTGGGGACATTGTTGACATCACAGGGGACAGTGATGACATCACAGAGACACCAGTGACATCTCTGACATCACAGGGGACATTGGTGACTTCACAAGGCCAAGGGAGACATCACAGAGACACCAGTGACATCATCGGTGACATGGGTGACATGGGTGACATCACAGGGGACAGTGGTGCCATCACAGATACATCGGTGACATCACTGGGTACTAGTGACATCACAGGAGATTGGTCAAAACAAAGAGACAGCTGTGATGTCTCAGGGATATCGATGACATCACATGGGACATCAGTGACATCACAAGTACATGGCTGACATCAAAGAGACATCAGTGACACCACTAGGGATCATTGGTGACATCACAGTGGACAGTGGTGACATCACAGGGAGATGGGTGACATCACTGGGGACCGGTGACATCACTGGGGATCAGTGACATCACAGAGGACTGTTGACAGCAAAGGGACAGCAGTGATGTCTCAGGGATGTCACTGCCATCGGTGACATAAGGGGACATGGTACCACAGTTCAGCACAATGGTGACATCACAGAGACAGTAGGACATCATTGGGGACATTGTTGACATCACAGGGGACAGTGATGACATCACAGAGACACCAGTGACATCTCTGACATCACAGGGGACATTGGTGACTTCCCAAGGCCCGGGGTGACATCACAGAAACACCAGTGACATCATCGGTGACATGGGTGACATCACAGGGGACAGTGGTGCCATCACAGATACATCGGTGACATCACTGGGTACTAGTGACATCACAGGAGATTGGTCAAAACAAAGAGACAGCTGTGATGTCTCAGGGATATTGATGACATCACATGGGACATCAGTGACATCACAAGTACATGGTTGACATCAAAGAGACATCAGTGACACCACTGGGGATATTGGTGACATCACAGGGGACAGTGGTGACCTCAGAGGGACATAAGTGACATTATTGGGTACCAGTGACATCACAGGGGACTGTTGAAAACAAAGGGACAGGCGTGGTATCACGGGGACATAGAGCCATAGCTGGGGACAGTGGTGACATCACAGAGACAGCAGTGACATAATGGGGACCAGTGACATCACATGGGACTGCTGAAAACCAAGGGACAATCCTGATGTCACAGGAACATCGGTGTCTTTACAAGGACAGGGTTGACATTATAGAGACACCAATGATATCATCAGGACATTGTTGACATCAAAGGGGACAGTGGTGACATCACAGGGACCTGATAACAACAAAGGGACAGCAGTGATGTCACAGGGGACAGCGATGACACCACAGAGTCACTGGTGACATCAACAGGGACATCTATGACATGATATGGGACATCAGTGACAACACAAGGACAGGTGTGACATCACAGAGACATCAGTAACATTATCAGTGACAGTGGTGACATCACAGGGACATTGTTGACATCGCTGGGGACCAGTGACCTCACAGGGAACTGTTGACAAGAAAGGGAAGGTCGTGATGTTAAAGGGCTATTGGTGACATCACAGGAGACCATGGTGACATCACAGAGACACCTGTGACATCATCAGGGACTCTGGTGACATCAAAGGTGACAGTGGTGATGTCACAAGGACATTGGTGACTTCACAAGGCCAGGGGGCAGAGACACCAGTGACATCATCAGGGACATTGGTGACATCTCAGGGGACAGTGGTGACATCACAGAGACAGCAGGGACATCATTGGGGCCACTGACATCAGAGTGACAAGAAAGGAATAGTAGTGTTGTCACAGGGACATTGGTGACATCACAGGGGTTTGGTGACATCACAGGGACATTGGTCACACCACAGAGACATGGTGGCACTGCTGGGGACAGTGGTGACATCACAGGGACAGCAGTGACATCACTGGGCATCAGTGACATCACAGGGGACTGGTGACAAAAAAAGGGGCAGCCGTGATGTCACAGGGACATCAGTGAAATCAGAGGGGACAGCGGTGACTTCACAAGGACTGGGGTGCCATCATAAAGACAGCAGTGACATCACAGTGGACAGCAGTGACATCACAGTGAACAGCGGTGACATCATTGGGGATGCAGGGATCACCCCTGGGACACCACTGACATCACAGGGGACAGAGGTGACACCTGTGAGGACAGCAGTGACATCACTGGAGACAGGTGACATCACAGGGACAGCGGTGATACCACAGGGACAGCGGTGACATCATTGGGAACAGTGGTGACTGTTGCCACGATGTCATGACGGTCCAATAAAAAACACACAGAAGGTTGATTCAGGGCAACCTAAGAAAAGGCCTCCTTTATTAAAAATTCCAGCTCCTTTTAGATCATTGTCAAAAAGCAGCAAGCAGGCAGTGAGCAAGTAGCAAGCAAGTAGCAAGCAGCAACAACACCCTAATTGGCCAGTCCTCATTACTGATACACTTGGCAGCAATTGTCAGACACCTGGAGATGCCCAAGGACAAGGCTGTGGTTCTCACACAACAAATCTATGGACTCACAGTCTGCCCTCGTTCCCCAATTAGCCCGTGTGTAAAACTCACTTATCTTCAAGGCCACACTCGAAAGCTTCCCAAGTCAATCTCCTTTTCCAGGGAGCCAACAGACCTGCTGTTAACCCCTACATCTAAACAGCCAAAGTTGCCAGCTGGGTGTTTTCTGCCCCTCCAGACCATCAAACATTACAGGTATACATTAAAATTTCTTATCCTGTTCAAAAAGTGCATTTTTTTCCTTCTTTAGGATGCTTAAGTATCCTGGATTTAAAGATTCATACCCTTTTATCATCATCCTGTTTGGGCTTTCTTGTCTTCTGAAGCAGCTTCAGGCCTTCAATCTGTCTAACAAGCAACGGTATAGTCATCTTGAACCGCTCCTCCACCCTAACAGCATCTAAAATCTAAGAGCAAGAGTTCAGAGTAACCAAGTTCACACTGGTGGATCATCAGTCTGGGGGAAGGGAACATGGAGAATACTGTTACTGTCTTTTGACCCGAGTTATAGAAAAGATGGATTAGGAAAAAAGGGAGCAAGAAAAGCAAAGAGAATACTGCGCACAAAGTCTGTCCTCAAGGGTCTGGATGCCTAAACCACAAGCACTCCAAACCAGGAAAAAAGTTTTTTATCCTGTCTGTTTTAAGCATCTTAATAATTCAGATGCATCATCTGTGGCAAACATCTATCAACATTCTATTTTTCAATTACTGAGTCTCAGGAAAGACCTGACCCTCTAAGAAAGTTAAATGATTTCCTTGGTTAACCCAGGAAAAACATCATCTTATATCTTAAGGGTTTTTTTGATGAGAGATTTTTGTGTTTGTCTTTTTAAAATTTTGTAAATTCCGTTTTCATTTTAAATTGATATGTGGAAATGGGTAGAATTCTGCACCTCTGTATTTCCACAACTTCCACTGGCTGCTCTTTTCTTTAGAACTTTTAATAAGAAGGGACACACTGAATGTAATAACTACATTTAGTAGTTATTTTTCCACTAGCAGGATATTCAGCTACAGTACACACATTCCCTGCAAATCACTGCATTAATTACTACCTGTGGTGCTTTGAAAGCATCTAACTTCACTTTCAATTCCAGGGGCAGCATTAGCAGTAACAAAGGAAAAGGAACAACAAAACCCAGTGCAGTTGGTGTACCACTCTTGGCACTACACAAAGAGCAGGAGCTTTCTGTGTGTGCACCTTTGGACTGGGAGGTATCTTAGACAGCACTGAACCCTCAACCTAACCTTAAAAAAAGATGTAAACCTAACCCTAAACCCTAACTGCACTCCTATTCCTTGCTCTAACCCAAATGTTACCTAAACCCTAAACCTAATCCTAAGCCTTACCCGAACCCTAACCCCTAATGCGAACCCCAATGCGAACCTCAACCCTAACCCACACCCTAATCCCAACCCAAACCCAAACCCCAACCCCAACCCAAATGCCCATCTGAACCCCAACCCAAACCCCAAGCAGAACCCCAACCCAAACCCCAAACAGAATCCTTACTCGAACCTATAACCCGAACACCAATCCCAACCCGAATCTGAACTCGAATCCTGAACGTGAACCTGAACCCGACCTGAATCCAGAACCCAAACCCCAACACGAACCCTAAACTCTAATCCTAAACCCTAACACTAATCCAAATACTTTCCTCAAGATAGCAGAGAATCGCACCAACAACCGCGGGCACTTTCTGCTTCTCAAGGCCAACCAGGCACACGAGGCCTCACTCCTTCACCCTGGCACAATGATAGCAAAAAAATCTGTGCTTTCAGTTTGCTGGAAGAAAGAGAGCCAGATCTTCCTCTGCCTTCTTATTTATACTTTTGCTAAAGTAAAAACAATATGGAATACTTGGAACATGGCCTTGGTTCCTTGGTTACAACCTGGTTACCAAAGAAGGCCTACACTCAAAACCACTACAGGCTTTCTTTCCTGAGTGGAAATGCATTTGTTTGGTGTCAGAAGCCCTTAGGCTGAAATGGTCAGTCTGAGAACCAAAATGAAATAAGAATGAAGATTCCTCCCAGACAAAAGGTGCCAGCAGAGGAAGCTCTGTGTGTACATGGAGTGCAAAGAGTGGCTCACCAATTGCACAGGAGAGATGGAGGGTAAGGGTTTTTTTCCTAGGTGAAACTTCATTTGTTTGGTATCAGAACACTTTCCCTGGTATTCTCAGTCTTAGACCTCAAATAGAATAAGAAAGAAAATTCCTTTCAAACAAAAAGTGCCAGCACAGTAAAACCGGGTGAGTTCGAAAGGATGCCGAGATTAAAAACCAAGACACTGCTGAAAGCTCAACAATAAACCCAATATTTATTACAAAAAGTGGCCAAGTAAATGGGAACCCGAGAGACAGGAAAGGAGGGGAGTGAACTGAGCCCGCAGTGAAACCCCCGCTCACACAGGTGTGTTTTACGAGGTTGTTTTACCCACCCCAGGATAACCAGAATTTCCCACAGCAGAGGCTGCATCCTCAGAGGGTAACAGGCTCACAAAGATAGCGGCGTCCCCACAAAAGGCAACGTTGTCCTTCCTGTGAAGCTTGAGAGCCCCGAGCACGAGCCATCTGCATTTTTTATCCACTTAGCCGGGGACATCTCCCTGGGCCGGTGTGGCAGCACTGCCCAGCCAGAGGCCCTCGGTCCCTCCCCCGTTCTGTGAGTGCCCCCCTTCAGCCATGCGGGAGAACGTGGGGATTCCCCTCGCACTTGTGCTGTTTCACTCAAGGGGTCTGATCTGTTTGGGTCTGGGGGCTTTATTTCATCCTCTCCTCTTTGGTTCCTCCTTCAAATGTCCCCTACAGACAACCAGCCAATCACAGAGCACCAATTAGAACAGTTTATACAAGAAACTGTCTCTCCAAGGACGAAGAACAAAACTTTTGCAGGTGGCTGGGCCAAACACAGACCAAAAAATATCAACAATCCCTGATACACCTGCCCTGAGTTCTGTGTTGAAGATGCTTCTTCAGCCCTTCTCTGGAGCTGCAGGGGCAGTGCCTGTGTGCAGAGCTGGAGGGGAGAGACTCCCAGCACAGCAGCACAGCCAGGGACAAGGGCACTTGTTCTTTCCACATCTCGGCTTTGTGAAAGGATGGGCAAGGTTGGGAAAGGTGTTAACAGGGTGGTTTTGCCTGAGGTGTTAAACATGGGAGTGGGTCTATCTTCAAAATTCCCAAGAGAAGAGGTGGCAGAAAGCTGCCCTGCAGGTTGTATTTGAAGGAACAGGAAAAGAGACCGAGGGTAAGGGGTTTCTTTCCTGGAGGGCAGGGCTGTCGTTCGCTTGCAGAAGCCCCACGCTGGAATTGCCACATTTGAATCTGGACAAAGATTCCTGCCAGACAAAAGGTGCCAGGACAGAAAGCTCTCACTGTCCCTGGAGTGACCAGGGTGGCCCACCAACTGCACCTGAAACCCGAAGGTTACAGGCTTTCTTTCCTGGGGCTGTGACTTCACAAAAGGTCACCTGGCAGATGGGTGGGACTGCACTGGGGGAGTGTAGGGTGTTGGTTCTTTGGTTTCCAGGGGCTATTCCAGAATGGAGAGGATGGGCTGGGACATCCTAAAGGGGCACAGGGGTGGGGCTGCATTCTGACCTTGTGTGGTGTTGGTTCTTTGGTTGCCAAGGGCTATTCCGGAACAGAGAGGGTAGGCTGTGACATCACAAAAGGGCCTCAAGCACATGGGTTGGTTTAGTGGGTTGACCCTGGCTGGATTTCAAACACGCACTAAGAGCTGCTACCTCCCCCTCCCTCTGCAACTCCACAGAGGAGAGGAAAAAAAACAGCTGAGGATTCCTGAGTAGAGATAAGGGTGGGGAGAAAGTCGCTTAGTTATGGGTAAAACAGACTCAAAGTAGGGATAGTACGTAAATTTCTTACTGACAGGATAAAAGTCAAAGAGTGGGAAATAAAACAGTCTGAAAAACACCTTGCCCCCACCCCTCCTTCCTTCTCAGGTCTCCCTCCTCCCCCAGCGGTGCAGGGGGATGGGAATGGGGGTTACAGTCAGTTGTTGTTTCTGTCACTGCTCAGGGAGAGGAGTTGGATCCTTCCCTGCTCCCCTGGGGTCTCTCCCACGAGAGACAGTCCTGGATGGGCCTCTCCAGTGAGTCCATCCCTCAGGCAGCAGCTCTTCCCACCCTGATGTCCCGTGGGTCCCTCCTCCATGGGGTCAGTCCTTCAGGGATGAGCTGACCCAGCGTGGGTCCCCCACAGGGGCCACGAGTCCTGCTGGGAAAAACCTGCTCCAGCCTGGGTTTCCCTCTGCATGGGTTGCAGGTCCCTGCCAGGACCTGTTCCATCCTGGGCCTGTCACAGGGTCACACCCTCCTTCCTGCATCCCCCTGCTCCAGTGTGGGAGCCTCCAGGGGCTGCAGGGGGGTCTCTGAACACCGATACTCCCCCAGGGGCTGCAGAGGACTCAGCTCTGAGTCCTTCCCCTGCTCCTGTGGGGTCCCTCCTGCCCCTCCTTCTGCACTGACCTTGGTGTCTGTGTTGTTATCCCATGTTCTCACTCTGCTCTTCCCAGGTTGGAATTTGTTCTCTGCAACTCTCCTCTCTTCTGAACTATGTTATGCCATGGGTGTTACTGTCACTCCTAAGTGGCTCAGCCTTGGCCAGTGGCAGGAACTCCGTCCTGGAGCAGCTGGCATTGGCTCCATGGTACAGGGGAAGCTTCTGACAGATTCTAACAGAAGGCACCCCTGTAACCCCCCCGCACCCAAAACCCACCCACAGAAACCCACTTTCTTGTGCAGCTCTTTCTCCAAGCCAAGCAGGTGGGAGTTGGTGCCAAGGAGCTGAAACCTGCAGGTCCAGCCTTTAGTGGAGGAAGCTCAGATTTGCCCAAGGCTTCTTCGAGTCCCAGGGGTTGGATGAGGGAATTGTGAGGTGGGGATAGGGATAAAGTCTGATGGATTGTCAGACATAAAAGGTCTTGATTTTTGTATCTATTCAGACTGAAATAGGAAGTGCTTGAGATCAATATTGACTGGGATTTGTTGATATCAATGTAAAAACAGGTAAAATGCAAGCAGGTTACAAAAAGACATCTTTATTTGTGGTTTTATTAATACAATATATTCACTTTGAATGCACTTCTGAGATCTGCCTAATTAACCACAAATGAATTGAAGACTTAGAAGGAAATTATTTCCAGGGGCTTGTCTGATTAAGATGCCATCACTGAGAAGAGAGTGTGGAGGAATGAGCAGACAAGGACACCATCCCTGGGGCTGGGGAAGCAGGAACTCAGAGTCACTGGTTCCAGGTGGCAAATGGACTGTGGGATGTTTCTGAGAGAGCCCATAATGGCTGTACTGGTTTAAGGGGGAGTCCAGTTAAATCTCTTCTCTCCTTTCCATTGTGTCCCCCCAAACTGCCCCAATCTTGCAGGTGAGGCCGCCCCAGGGCAGAGCAGAGCGGGACAATCCCCTCCCTGATGCCCCCAGCACAGGCTTGGCCCCCCTGGCTGCCAGGGCACTGCTGACTCAGGGCCAACTGGCACCCACCAGCACCCCCAGGGCCCTTTCCCGGCACTGCTTCCCAGCCTCTCATTCCCAGTGTGTCCATCCAGCCAGGGTTGCCCCATCCCAGGGCACATCCGGGCCTTCCCCCTGGGGAACTTCCCATGGTTGGGGATTCCCAGCCCTGGGATCTGTCCAGGTCTCTCTGCAGGGCCTTCCTGCCTTGCAGGGGCTCAGCAGCTCCTCCCAGTTTTGGGTCACTGCAAACTTGCTCAGTGTCCCTTCCAGTGCTGTGTCCAAGTCATTGATAAAGATGTTGGAGAGCACAGGGCCCAAGATGGAGCCCTGTGAAACCCCAGCAGTGACAGGTCACAGTCTGATGTCACCCCTGTCACTGTTACAGGGTCCCTTTTGTTCCATGAGCCCCACATGTCATAATAGCCCCTTTGATTATATGAGATTCCACAGTGTCCCTGGGTTCCTTTGGCTCCATGAGGCCCTGCAGTGTCACAATGGGCTTTGGGTTCCAGGAGACCCTGGAGTGTCACAGGGTTCCCTGGTTCCATGATATTCCCAGTGTCCCAATGGAGCCTTGATTCCGTAAGTTCTGCAGTGTCCCAGGTTTACTTTTCTACCATGAAAAAAGCCTCCTGAAACCATGACATTATCCCCCTCTGGATTCTATTCCCTTTTTCATCATGCAATGTCCCAGGGATCCTTTGGTTCCTTGAGGCCTTTCAGTGTCCCAGCAGCCCCTTGATTCCTTTGTGCCACTGGAGACACCCCATCATCCTGCCCTGCCTTGTCCATGGCTACTGAGCCTTCTGAAAGGTTGGAAAGGGGTTCAGCAGCAGTGATCCCCATCCTGCTGGCTCTGCTTCCCAGCCCGACCAGCATGGCCAGGGCAGGCTCAGCCCAGGGTGCCACAGCCCCTCCCTCTGCAGAGCAGCCCCTCCAGCTCAGGGCCCTGCAGGGATCCCAGGCTGGGATCTGCAAGTGGTCAAACGCTGCCTTGCTCTTCTCCAGGCACATCCCTTTGCCCAGGGCAGTGTGTCCAGGCTGCCTTGGCCAGTTGCAGGTGTTAAAAGTTACTGTGTTAAATGGAAAATGTTATTGTTGTGGTTTTGCCCATCAGCCCATCCCTGGGGCTGAGGATGGTTTTGTCCAAGTGATTTCCGGACAAAAAAAACAATCAAAATTTCAGTGACGCCTTTGCTAATTACATTTTTAAGAAAACGGAGGAGAAGGTTGATGCGCAGTTGAAATTAGGAGCAGCAGCCATGTAGAAGGGTAGCGGGCCTGATGAGGGCCAAGGCCCCCTCCTCCCCCGGCTTGGGCCGGCGGGGGGCAGGTGTAGTACTGAAGCCTCCCTTCTCTTCTGTAAAAGAGTGAAGAAAAAAAAGGTTTAAAAAATGAACTACTTGGACAGAGAAATTCCAGTGAAGAGATAAAGGATTTTCAAGGTCAAAGCTGGCAGTCAAAGGAGAGAGAAGAAAAGTTCAAAGGGGGGAGAGCTGCTTTTTCTCCCTTTCGCTCTCCCTCCCTTCAGCAGGGTAAAGACTGAAAAATAAAATCCCTGCCACTTGTAAAAGTTTGTTGGGGTGAAGAGACCCCCATGCGGCTCACAGAGGAGCTTGTGCATGTACCAGAGATTTGTGACTTTAACAGAGAGAAAGCCTTATGCTGGAGCAGGAGTGGCTCAGATGAGGCAGAGTCCTGTTAAAGACTTTGTAACCCTCGAAGGGGACGATGCTTATACTGGAGCGAGACGGCTCAGATAAGCTTGGGATCTCAGTGAGAGATCCATGCTGCTGCTGTTGAAGATTTATAACCCTGAGGGGGATGACGACCTACGCTGGAACAGAGAAACGGTTCGGGTAGGGATGTTGGGATCCACGTGTGGGATCCATGCTTCTGGTGCTAGAGATTTGTGACCCTGAGAGAACCTACGCTGGAGCAGAAAACAGCTCGGGTAGGGATGTTGAAGATTTATGACCCTGAGGGGAATGAGAGAGCCTTACGCTGGAGCAGGAATGGCTCGGGTAAGGATGTTGGGATCCATGCGTAGGATCCAGACTAGACCCATGCCGAGAAGTCAATCAAGGACTGTTCTCCCATGGGAAGGGACCTCCATAGGGAAACAGGGGTGAATTCTTAAACCATTATCCCCTGTAACCCTGTGCAAGAAGATCCATAGTAAGCAAGTGTCCCCTTGCAAGCCTATGGAAAGAGACCCTTCAGGACCTGGGTAACCCCCAGCCTTCGGTTTTAGCCCAGGAGGGGGGTAGGCCCAGCCCTGGAGGTCAACACAGAATGAGAGAGAGATAAAGAAGTTCCAGCTGCGACGAAAGTGCTGCAGAGTTACTGGAGAGAGAGAGAGCTGGAATTCTGAGAACAGAAAAGGACTGCTTCTCCTCCTTGGACTGATATAAAGGGAGGTGGGGGGAGAAGTATCTTCTGTAAATACATAATACCTTTTACTTAAGTAAAATTATTGTAGATATAATTCTTTAATTTTAGTTTGATAATAATAATAAATACTCATACTTTTTTTTCAATTCAGTCTCTTTTTGTCTGCATAAACCTTCTCTCAACTAATAGTAATTGTATGGGGGGTATAAAAGTAAATTGAGCCACGGCAAAACCACGACAGTTAATTAGACAGATCTCAGAAGTACATTCATTGAATATTGCATTGTATTAATAAAACCACAATAAAAGATGTCTTTTTTGTGGCCTGTTCAATTTTTTCCTGTTTTTACACTGATATCAGCAATCCCCAGTCAATACTGATCCAAAGCACCTCCTAATTCAGTCTGACTAGATATGAAAATCAAGACCCTTTCTTTCTGACAATCCATCAGACTTTATCCCCATCCCCACCCCACCATTCCCTCATCCAACCCCTGGGACTCAAAGCAGCCTTGGGCAAATCTGAGCTTCCTCCACTAAAGGTTGGGCCTGCAGGTTTCAGCTCCTTGGCACCAACTCCCACCTGCTTGGCTTGGAGAAAGAGCTGCACAAGACAGGGGGTTTCTGTGGGTGGGTTTTGGTAGATGGGAGGCTGCAAGGGTGGCTTCTGTTAGAATCTGTCAGAAGCTTCCCCTGTCCCATGGAGCCAATGCCAGCTGCTCCAGGACGGAGTTCCTGCCACTGGCCAAGGCTGAGCCACTTAGGAGTGACAGTAACACCTCTGAGATAACATATTTCAGAAGAGAGGAGAGTTGAACAGAAAAAGTTACAGCCTGGGAAGAGCAGAGTGAGAACATGGGATAACAACACAGACACCAAGGTCAGTGCAGAAGGAGGGGCAGGAGGGACCCCCTAGGAGCAGGGGAAGGACTCAGAGCTGAGGCCTCTGCAGCCCATGGGGGAGCATCGGGGTGCAGAGACCCCCCTGCAGCCCCTGGAGGCTCCCACGCTGGAGCAGGGGGATGCAGGAAGGAGGCTGTGACCCCGGGGCAGGCCCAGGATGGAGCAGGTCCTGGCAGGGACCTGCAGCCCATGGAGAGGGAAGCCCGGGCTGGGGCAGGTTTATCCTGGGCAGAACTCGTGGCCCCTGTGGGGGACCCACGCCGGGTCAGCTCATCCCTGAAGGACTGACCCCATGGAGGAGGGACCCACAGGACAGCAGGGTGGGAAGAGCTGCTCTCCGAGCGATGGACTCAAACAACACCTGACTGCAACCCCCTTCCCCGTCCCCCTGCACTGCTGGGGCGAGGAGGGAGAGCTGAGAAGGAAGGAGTGGTGAGGGGAAGGTGATTTTAAGACTTTTATTTCTTGCTCTTTGGTTTTTATCCTGTCAGGAATAAATTTAAGTACTATCCCTACTTTGAGTTTGTTTTGCCCATTAGTAAGTGACTTTCTCCCAACCCTTATCTCTACTCAGGAATCTTCAGCTGGTTTCTTTCTCTCCTCTGTGGAATTGCACAGGGAGGGGGAGGTAGTGGCTTTTAGTGGGTGTTTGAAATCCAACCAGGGTGAACCCACTACATCAACCCATGTTCTTGAGGTCCTTTTGTGATGTCACAGCCCACCCTCTCCATTCCGGAATAGCCCTTGGCAACCAAAGAACCAACACCCTACACCCCAAAAGTGAAGGCTCCCCTGTGTGCCATGGACCCCTTTGTGATGTCACAGCCTGTCCTCTCCATTCCAGAACAGCCCCTGGAAACCAAAGAACCAACGTCACAAAATGTCAGACTGCAGCCCCCCCATCTGCCATTGGACTCTTTGTGAAGTCACACCCTTTCCCCCAGGAAAGAACACCTGTAACCTTTGTGTTTCAGGTGCAGTTGGTGGGCCACCCTGGGCACTCCATGGGCAGCAAGAGCTTTCTGTCTTGCCACCTTCTGTCTGGCAGGAATCTTTGTCCAGATTCAAATTTTGGAGTCGAACTGACAATTCCAGCGCAGGGCTCCTGCAAGCGAACGACAGCCCTGCCCTCCAGGAAAGAAACCCCTTCCCTCGGTCTCTTTTCCTCTTCCTTCAAATACAACCTGCAGGGCAGCTTTCTGCCATCTCTTCTCTTGGGAATTGTAAAGATAGACCCTCTCCCATGTTTAACACCTCAGGAGAAACCACCCTGTTAACACCTTTCCCAACCTTCCCCAACCTTTCCCAAAGACGAGATGTGGAAAGAACTGTTGAAATATTATTAATATAATAAATAAGTAGTCTGCATGGACCAAGAGACACCAATGTGGTGTGTAACAGAATGCTTTATTGAGAGAGAACAAAGGCTGCAGTAGCAGTTTTGAATTGTAACACGTCCCAACAGGTAACCCTCTCAACCAATCCTGCCAAGGTTCTTCACTGCTCATGTGCAGCGGGGTCCCGCAGAATTTGTTTCCCAGAACGCTCTGCTGGCACTCCTGAAACCCCAAACGCTGCATCTCCCCCCCCTTTTATTACAACAAGATACAGAACAGTGCCATCCTGAAACTTCTTGGTTTTTTTTTAACATAAAATTTCCCATTTAACATAGTAACTTTTAACATCTGCAACTGCCCAAGGCAGCCTGGACACACTGCCCTGGGGAAAGGGATGTGCCTGGAGAAGAGCAAGACAGCATTTCTGTGCCTGCACAGGGGAATCCATGGCACAGAGAACCCTCTTTCTTGGCCACTTGCAGATCCCAGCCTGGGATCCCTGCAGGGCCCTGAGCTGGAGGGGCTGATCTGCAGAGGAAGGGGCTGTGGTACCCTGGGCTGAGCCTGCACTGGCCATGCTGATCAGGCTGGGAAGTAGAGCCAGCAGGATGGGGATTACTGCTGCTGAACCCCTTTGCAACCTTTCAGAAGGTTCAGTAGCCATGGACAAGGCGGGGCAGGATTATGGGGTATCTCCAGTGGCACACAGGAATCAAAAGGCTGCTGGGACACTGCAGGGCCTCATGGAACCAAAGGAACCCAGGGACACTGTGGAATCTCATGGAATCAAAGGGTTATTATGACATGTGGGGCTCATGGAACCAAAGGGACCCTGTAACAGTGACAGGGGTGACATCAGACTGTGACCTGTCACTGCTGGGGTTTCACAGGGCTCCATCTTGGGCCCTGTGCTCTCCAACATCTCCATCAATGACTTGGACTCAGCACTGGAAGGGACACTGAGCAAGTTTGCAGGTGACCCAAAACTGGGAAGAGCTACTGAACCCCTGCAAGGCAGAAGGCCCTGCAGAGAGACTTGGACAGATCCCAGGGCTGAGAATCCCCAACCATGGGAAGTTCCCCACGGGGAAGGGCCGGATCCTGCCCTGGGATGGGGCAACCCCGGCTGGACGGACACACTGGGAATGAGAGGCTGGGAAGCAGTGCCGGGAAAGGGCCCTGGGGGTGCTGGTGGGTGCCAGTTGTCCCTGAGTCAGCAGTGCCCTGGCAGCCAGGGGGGCCAAGCCTGTGCTGGGGGCATCAGGGAGGGGATTGTCCTGCTCTGCTCTGCCCTGGGGCAGCCTCACCTGCAAGATTGGGGCAGTTTGGGGGGACACAATGGAAAGGAGAGATTGAGACATTAGAGAGTCCAAAGGAGGCCATGAGGATGGGGAAGGGCCTGGAGGGAAGGCATGTGAGGACACTGAGGGCACTTGGTGTGTTCAGCTGGAGAAGAGAAGACTGAGGGGAGACCTCACTGCAGTCACAACTCCTGGGCAGGGGCAGAGGAGGGGCAGACCCTGAGCTCTGCTCTGGGGGGACCAGGGACAGAACTGGGGGAATGGCCTGGAGTTGTGTCAGGGCAGGGTTAGGCTAGAGCTTGGAAAAAGGTTCTTCCCCCACAGGGTGGTTGGGCACTGAACAGGCTCCCCAGGGCAGTGGGCACAGCACCAAGGCTGACAGAGCTCAAGAAGTGTTTGGATGATCCTCTCAGGCTCATGGTGTGAGCCTTGGGGATGGTCCTGTGCAGGGCTAAGGGTTGGACTGGATAATCCTTGGGGATTCCTTCCAACTCAGCATCTTCTGTCATTCTGGAATTATCAACCCTGTGTTCAGCACAAATCCAAAACACAGCCCTGCACCGGCCACGGAGAAGAAATTTAACTGGACTCCCCCTGAAAGCAGCACAGCCATTATGGGCTCTCACAGAAACATCCCACAGTCCATTTGCCACCTGGAACCAGTGACTCTGAGTTCCTGCTTCCCCAGCCCCAGGGATGGTGTCCTTGTCTGCTCATTCCTCCACACTCTCTTCTCAGTGATGGCATCTTAACCAGACAGGTCCCTGGGAATAATTTCATTCTAAGTCTTCAGTTCTTTTGTGGTTAATTAGACAGATCTCTGAAGTGCATTCAATATTAATATATTGTATTATTAAAACAACGAATGAAGATGTCTTTTTTTGTGACCAGATTACTTTTTCCTGTTTTTACATTGATATCAGCAATCCCCAGTCGATATTGATCCCAAGCACTTCCTATTTCAGTCTGAATAGATACAAAATCAAGACCTTTTATAACTGACAATCCATCAGACTTTATCCCTATCCCCACCCCACCATTCCCTCATCCAAGCCCTGGGACTCAAAGCAGCCTTGGGCAAATCTGAGCTTCCTCCACTAAAGGCTGGACCTGCAGGTTTCAGCTCCTTGGCACCAACTCCCACCTGCTTGGCTTGGAGAAAGAGCTGCACAAGACAGTGGGTTTCTGTGGGTGGGTTTTGGTAGTGGGGGTCTCCAGGTGTGGCTTCTGTTGGAAGCTGCCAGAAGCTTCCCCTGTCCCATGGAACCAATGCCAGCTGCTCCAGGATGGAGTTGCTGCCACTGGCCAAGGCTGAGCCACTTATTTGTGACAGTAACACCTCTGGGATAACATAGTTCAGAAGAGAGTTGCAGAGAAAAAAATCCAACCTGGGAAGAGTAGAGTGAGAACATGGGATAACAACAGAGACACCAAGGCCAGTGCAGAAGGAGAGGCAGGAGGGACCCCACAGGAGCATGGGAAGGACTCAGCGCTGAGGCCCCTGCAGCCCCTGGGGGAGCATCGGGGTGCAGAGACCCCCTGCAGCCCATGGAGGCTCCCACGCTGGAGCAGGGGATGCAGGAAGGAGTCTGTGACCCCGGGGCAGGCCCAGGATGGAGCAGGTCCTGGCAGGGACCTGCAGCCCATGCAGAGGGAAGCCCAGGCTGGAGCAGGTTTTACCCGGGCAGGACTCATGGCCCCTGTGGGGGACCCACACCGGGTCAGCTCATCCCTGAAGGACTGACCCCATGGAGGAGAGACCCACAGGACAGCAGGGTGGGAAGAGCTGCTGCCTGAGGGATGGACTCACTGCAGAGGTCCATCCAGGGCTGTCTCCCATGGGAGGACCCCTATGGGAGCAGGGAAGGATCCAACTCCTCTCCCTGAGCAGTGACAGAAACAACAACTGACTGTAACCCTCATTGCCGTTCCCCTGCACCGCTGGGGGGAGGAGGGAGAAGGTGGAAGGAGGGGTGGGGGGAAGGTGATTTCAGACTGTTCTATTTCTCACTCTTGGTTTTTATCCTGTCAGTAATAAATTTAAGTACTATCCTTACTTTGAGTCTGTTTTACCCATTAGGAAGTGACTTTCTTGCCACCCTTATCTCTACTCAGGAATCCTTAGCTGTTTTTTTTCTCTCCTCTGTGGAGTTGCAGAGGGAGGGGGAGGTGGCAGCTTTTAGTGGGTGTTGGAAATCCAGCCAGGGTCAACCCACTAAACCAACCCATGTGCTTGAGGACCTTTTGTGATGTCACAATCTACCCTCCTTGTTCTGGAATAGCCCTTGGCAACCAAAGAACCAACAACCCACAAGGTCAGAATGCAGCCCCACTCATGTGCCCTTTTATGACGTCCCAGCCCATCCTCTCCATTCTGGAATAGCCCCTGGAAAGCAAAGAACCAACGCCCCACACCCCCACAGTCCAGCCCCACCCATCTGCCATGGGACTCTTTGGGAAGTCACGGCCTTTCCCCCAGGAAAAAAAGCCTGTAACCTTCGGGTTTCAGGTGCAGTTGTTGGGCCACCCTGGGCACTCCATGGGCAGCAAGAGCTTTCTGTCCTGGCACCTTTTGTCTGGCAGGAATCTTTGTCCAGATTCCAATTTGGCAGTCGGACTGACAATTCCAGCGTGGGGCTCCTGCAAGCGAACGACAGCCCTGCCCTCCAGGAAAGAAACCCCTTCCCCTCGGTCTCTTTTGCTGTTCCTTCAAATACAACCTGCAGGGCAGCTTTCTGCCATCTCTTCTCTTGGGAATTGTGAAGATAGACCCGCTCCCATGTTTAACACCTCAGGCAAAACCACCCTGTTAACACCTTTCCCTTCCTTCCCCAGCTATTCCCAGAGCTGAGATGTGGAAAGAACAAGTGTCCTTGTCTCTGGCTGTGCTGCTGTGCTGGGAGTCTCTTCCCTCCAGCTCTGCACAGAGGCACTACCCCTGCAGCTCCAGAGAAGGGATGAAGAAGCATCTTCAACACAGTAATCAGGGCAGGTGTATCAGGGACTGTTGATATTTTTTGGTCTGTGTTTGGCCCAGCCACCTGCAAAAGTTTTGTTCTATGCCTGCCAAGTTCACTGATAAATGGGAACTTCATCCTTGGAGAGAGAGTTTCTTGTATAAACTGTTTTAATTGGTGTTCTGTGATTGGTTGGGGATGTAGGGGACATTTGGAGGAGAAACTGAAGAGGAGAGGATGAAGTAAAGCCCCCAGACCCAAATAGATCAGAGCCCTTGAGTGAAACAGCGGAAGTGCGAGGGGAATCCCCACGTTCTCCCGCATGGCTGAAGGGGTGCACTCACAGAACGGGGGAGGGACCGAGGGCCTCTGGCTGGGCGGTGCTGCCACACCGGCCCAGGGAGACGTCCCCGGCTCATTGGATAAAAATGCAGGTGGCTCGTGCTCGGGGCTCTCAAGCTTCACAGGAAGGACAACGTTGCCTTCTACGGGGACGCCGCTATCTTTGTGAGCCTGCTGACCCTCCGAGGATGCAACCTCTGCTGTGGGGAATTCTGGTTATCCTGGGGTCGGTAAGACAACCTCGTAGAACACACCTGCATGAGTGGGGGTTTCACTGAGGGCTTAGTTTACTCCTTTCCTGTCTCTCGGGTTCCTGTTTACTTGGCCACTTTCTGTAATAAATATTGGGTTTCATGTTGAGCTCTCAGCAGTGTCTTGGTTTTCAATCTAGGCACCCTTTCGAACTCACCCCATTACACTGTGCTGGTAACATTTGTCTTGGAGGAATCTTCATTCTTAATCCACTTGGGGTCTAAGACTGACAATACCAGGGAAAGGAATCTGACACCAAACAAATGCATTTCCACCCAGGAAAAAAAGCCCCATCTCTCCTGTGCAATTGCTGAGCCACTCTTGGCACTCCATGCACACACAGAGCTTCCTATGCTGGCACCTTTTGCCTGGGATGTATCTTAATTCATCTTCCAATTTGGGACTCCAACTGACAGTTGCACTTCAGGAATTCTCACACCAAACAAATGCATTTCCACCCAGGAAAGAAAGCCTGTTATGGTTTTGAGTCTAGGCCTTTCTTGGTAACCAGTTTGTAACCACGGAAACAAGGCCACGTTCCAAGTATTCCATGTGATTTTTACATAAGCAAATGTATAAATAAGAAGGGAGAGGAAGCTCTCACTGTCATTCTTCTGGTTAACTGAAAGCGTGGGTTTTTTGCTCTCATTGTGCCTGGGTGAAGGAGTGAGGCCTCATGCGCCTGGTTGGCCTTGAGAAGCAGAAAGTGCCAGTGGTTTTTGGTGCGATTCTCTGCTATCTTGAGGAAAGTATTTGGGTTACGGTTCGGGTTTCAAGTTCGGATTCTGGTTTAGGGTCAGGGTTAGGGTCAGGGTCAGGGTCATGATTAGAGTTAGACTTAGGGTTCAGGCTTGGGTTAGAGTTAGGATTGGAGCAAGGGCTAGGGTTAGGGTTAGGGTTATTGCAAGGGTTAGGGTTAGGGTTAGGGTTAGGCTTAGGCTTAGGCTTAGGGTTAGGTTAAGGGTTAGGGACTCTGACAATTCCTGTGCAAGGACTCTGACACCAAAGAAATGAAGTTCCACTCAGGAAAGAAAGCCCTTCCCCTCCATCTCTTCTGTGCAATTGGTGAGCCACTCTTGGCACTCCAGGCACAAAGATGTCTTGTTGTGCTGGCACCTTTTGTCTGGGAGGAATCTTCATTCTTAGTCCATTTTTGGACTTAGCATTTCAGCACAGGGGTTCTGACACCAAACAAATGCATTTCCACCCAGGATAGAAAGCCTTTACCCTTCATCTCTCCTGTGAAATTGTTGAACCACTCTTGGCACTCCATGCACACACAGAGCTTCCTGTGCTGGCACCTTTTGTCTGGGAGGAATCTTCATTCTTATTCCATTTGGGGGATCAGACTTGTGGAGTGCTGAGCTGAAAAAACACACACTATGGACAAAGCATACTAATTGGCCTCAGTTAGGCCTGGCCCTGACATAGCCAGAAGCCTCTGCAGGCAGTGTAAAAATACAGGAGCAGTGATAACAGACTGCAGGAATGTAAACAAAGAGAAACCTGTGACAAAAACAAGGAGGAGTTTTAGGAGAAAAACAATGTCTTCATATCACATGGACATTTGTGTGCACCCAATAGGCAGTGTGTCAGTAATGCACGCTCGGTTCATGGCTACAGCAAATAACCAATAGTTTGAAAGTGATCACGCCCTGGGGGGCAGTGAAAGTATATAAGAGGTTGGGTTATGTAAATAAAGTGGAACATTTGCGTAAATCATCCTGATTTGTGTGCAGTTTGTTCTGAAAGCTCCTCCGCCAACACCCACTTTATATCACAGCTGTGCCTTTGTTGTCACCAGTCCCCTGTGACATCACTTGTCCCCAATGATATCAGTGCTGTCTCTGTGATGTCACCGGTGTTACCGATGATGTCACTGGTGTCTCTGCTATGTCACCTCTGTCCTTGTCAACTCACCAATATCCCCAGTGATGTCAGTGATGTCCTTGGGAGATCACGGCTGCCCCTTTGTTTTCACCAGTCTTCTGTGATGTCACTGGTCCACAATGATGTCACTACTGTCCTTGTAATGTAACCACCGTCCCCTGTGATGTCACCAATGTCCACCGTGATATCACTGGTGTCTCTGTGTTGTTATTCAGGTCCCCTGTGATGTCGATGATGTCCCTGTGACATCACGGCTGTCCCTTTACTGTCAACAATTCCATGTGATGTCACTGGTCCCCAGTGATGCCACCCATCTCCCTGGAATGTCACCACTGTCCCCTGTGATGTCACCCATGTTCCCGATGATATCACTGGTGTCTCTATGATGTCACCCCTGTCTTTGTGAAGTCACCGATGACCCCAGTGATATCACTGATTTCCCTGTGATGTCACCACTATCCCCTGTGATGTCACCAGTGACACCGATAATATCACCGGTGTCTCTGTGATGTCAGCCATGGCCTTGTGAAGTCATCGATGTCCCCTGTGATGTGAAAGATGTCCCTGTTAATGTCACTGGTGTCTCTGTGGTGCCATCACTGTCCCCTGTGATGTCAACAATGTCCCCAATGATGTCCTGCTGTCTCTGTGATGTCACCACTGTGCCGAGCCGTGGTACCACGTCCCTGTCATGTCACCAATGTCAGTGATGTCTCTGTGACATCACAACTGTCCCTTTGATGTCAGCAGTCACCTGTGACATCACTGGTCCCCAGTGATATCACCCATGTCTTTGTGATGTCACCACTATCTCCTGTGGTGTCACCAATTTCCCCAATTATGTCACTACTGTCTCTTTAATGTCACCCTTGGCCTTGTGAAGTCACCAATGTCCCTACTGATGTCACTGATGTCCCTGTGATGTCACAACGGTGCTTTTTTTTTTCAGCAGTCCACTGTGAAGTCACTGGTTTACAATGATGTCACCAATGTCCCTGTGATGTCACCAGTGTCACCGATGATGTCACCACTGACCTTTTGCAATCATTGATGTCCCCTGTGGCGTCACCAATGTCCTTGCAACATCAGGGCTTCCCATTGTTGTCACCAGTCCCCTGTGATGTCACTGGTTCCCAATGATTTCACTGCTTTCCCTGTGATGTCACCACCATCCCTTTTGATGTCACCATTGTCCCCAGTGACTTCAGTAATGTCCACAATGATGTCACTTGTGTCTCTATAATGTCAACCCTGTGCTTGTGAAGTCACCAATGTCCCTGTGACATCACGGCTGCCCCTTTATTTTCAACAGTCCCATGCTATGTCACTGGTCTCCAGTGATGTCACCCATGTCCCTGTGATGTCACCTCTATCCCCTGTGATGTCACCAGTGACAGTGATAATATCACTGGTGTCTGTGATGTCACCACTGGCCTTCTGAAGTCATCGATGTCTCCTGTGATGTCAAAGATGTCCCCGTTGATGTCACTGGTGTGTCTGTGGTGTCATCATTGTCCCTTGTGATGTCAACAATGTCCCCAGTGATGTCCTGCTGTCTCTGTGATGTCACCACTGTGCCGAGCCGTGGCACCATATCCTCGTCATGTCACCAATATCAGTGAGGTCCCTGTGACATCACGGCTGTCCTTTTGTTGCCAATAGTCCCCTGTGATGTCACTGGTCCCACTTGATGTCACACATCTCCCTGTGATGTCACCAATAATGTCACTGGTGTCTCTGTGATGTCACCACCGTCCCCTGTGATGTCACCGATACCCCTGTGACATCATGGCTGTCCCTTTTGTTGTCAACAGTCCCCTGTGAGGTCACTGGTCCCCAGTGATGTCACCAGTCTCCCTGTGATATCACCACTCTCCCCTGTGATATCAACCATTTCACCAATGTCACTGGTGTCTCTGTGATGTCACCCTGGCCTTGTGATGTCATTGATGTTGACTGTGATGTCACAGATTTTCTTGTTGATGTCATTGGTGTCTCTGTGGTATCATCGCTGTCTCCTGTGATGTCAACAATGTCCCCAATGATGTAACCTCTGTCCCTGTGATGTCACCACTGTCCACTGTGACATCAGCAATGTCCCCAAAGATGTCATTGGTGTCTCCATAATGTCAACCCTTTCCTTGTGAAGACACCGATGTCCCTGTGACATCAGGGTTGTCCCTTTATTGTCAACAGTCCCATGTGATGTCACTGGTCTTCAGTGATGTCACTGATGTATCTGTGATGGCACCACTGTCCCCTGTGATGTCAACCATGTCTCTGATGATGTCTCTGGTGTCTCTGTGATGTCACCACTGTCGTTGTGAAGCCACCAATGTCCCCTGTGATGTCAGCAATCTCTCTTTGACATCACGACTGTCCCTTTATTGCCAGCAGTCCCCTGTGATGTCACTGGTCCCAAATGATGTCACTTATATATCTGTGATGGCACCACTATCCCCTGTGATGCCACCAGTGCCTCTGCTGATGTCACTGGTGTCTCTGTGATGTCACACCTGCCCTTGTCATGTCACCAATGTCCCCTGTAATGTCACAGATGTCCCTGTGACATCACAGCTGTCCCTTTGTTGTCAGTAGTCTCCTGTGATGTCACTGGTCCCCAATGATGTCACTACTGTCCCTGTGATGTCATCACTGTCCCCAGAGGTGTCACCATGTCCCCATGATGTTAACAATTTCCCTGTGACATCATGGCTATTCCCTTGTTTTTACCAGTCACCTGTGATGTCACTGGTCCTCAGTGATGTCAATCATGTCCCTGTGATGTCACCAGACCTTTTTGATGTCACTGATGTCCCTGTGACATCACGACTATCCCCTTGTTTCAACCAGCCCCCTGTGATGTCACTGGTCCCCAATAATGTCATTGTTGTCCCTGTGGTGTCACCGATATCCTTATGATGTCACCAGACCCCTGTGATGTCACCGATGTCCCTGTTATATCATGTCTTTGTTGTCACCAGTCACCTGTGATGTCACTGGTCCCCAGTGATGTCACCCATGTCCCTGTGATGTCACCACTGTCCTCTGTGATGTCAGCAATAT
Source organism: Myiozetetes cayanensis (assembly GCF_022539395.1). NCBI lineage: Eukaryota > Metazoa > Chordata > Aves > Passeriformes > Tyrannidae > Myiozetetes > Myiozetetes cayanensis. The sequence continues at coordinate 39,066 of NW_026087554.1, forward strand.
CCCCAATGATGTCACTGGTGTCTCTTTGATGTCAACCATGTACTTGGGATGTCACTGATGTCCCATGTGATGTCACTGATGTCCCATGTGACATCACGACTGTCACTTTTTTTCACCAATTCCCTGTGATGACACTCGTCCCCAATGATGTCGTCAATGCCCCGTTCATAAAGGTTAGGGTTTAGGGTTTGGGTTACAGTTAAAGATAGGGGTTAGGGTTAAAGGTTAGAGTTAGGGTTTAGGCTTTAGGGTTTAGGGTTTGGGTTTGGGTTATCATTAGGGTTTAGGGTTTTGTTTTGGGTTAGGGTTAAGTGATGCCCAAAAAGGCAGATAAAAAAACTGCTTAAAGGCAGAATTTTGAGCCTATGAACAGCAGGTATTTATTTGCAACATCGGGGTAGCTTCCAGCTCAGGCTGGACAAAAAGCTCCGAAGTGGTTCAGTAAAAACAAGCAATTTATACAGTTTCTAATCATGATTACAACATAATCATATGCATAATCATAGTATTGCATCATTAGATTACAATATTCATAGCAGGTGGAGTCGGGGTGGAGATTGAGGCGTGGTCTCTATTTTGAGGAATATTATGGTGGGAGTTCCTGCCTGCCTTCATCCTGGGGTCTGCATTTTACTCATCTTCCTCGGGTGACATCCGTGACCTTTTGTTCTTTCCATTGTTCTGTGTTCTGATCATCCAGGTTTGAAGAAAACCTTGGCTCTAGGCCTACTTTACCTATTCAAATGTCTACCTTGGCTCCTCTGGATGAGATTTATGTGTGTTGAGTTCTTTGTCTAGTGTTTGTTGTGGTTCCTTTAAGGTCTAATGCTCTTAATAGAGAATATAGCCTTCTTGTAAAAGTACAACTTACATTAAATGAAATACAGGGGGTAAAGGGGGCTCTTGTGGGTTTACAGTAAAAGTGTTTCGATTAACCCTTCCTGCTTCATTATCAGCAATGGCACCTGTGGGACGGCTGCAAGGCTTGAGAGTGCGAGGCAAGAGCAGGAGCACAGAGAGCCTGAGGAGCCAGGAGATGCCCTGGCTGGGCATCGTGCTGCTGTGGGACGTGCTGACCCCTCTGCACAGTCTGTGCCATCCCTGCCAGCCAAGTTCTGCCCGGGCTCTGTGCACGGGGACGCAGCGCTGACAGTTTTCAGCCCCCACGCTGTTCCACAAAGGCTGGGATGGCACAAGGTCCTTGCCTGGCAGCCAGGAATTGGGCGAGGCAAGGCAGGGACGGAGCCTCTGAGCCACCAGCACGCTGTCCCAAAGGCTGGGATGGCACAGAAGCCCAGAATCCATGAGGTTGGCAGAGACTTCTGAGGTCAACCGGCGTCCAGGCTACAACTCATCCCCAGCACGTCAAGCAGACCACGGCACTGAGTGCCATGTCCAGTCTGTCCTTAAACACCTCCAGGGACGGTGACTCCACCACCTGCCTGGGCAGCCCATGTCAATACCTAATCCCTGTTTCTGTCCAAAAATTCCTGCTCCTGTCCCTGACAAACACCCCCTGACAGGCAGGTCCTCGTGTCCTCTGTATACTTTTGTGTACATCTGGTGTATGCAATGGGTCAAAGAGGGGATCCCATGAGCAAATAAGGCAGGGTTGTCTGGCATTATATTCCTAAAGGTTCTCATTCCAGGTTTAAATTCACCTTTGCTTGATCCAATAGATGGGTGAGGGATTCAATTTGAGGTAAGATGGTTACATTGATTACTTTTGATCCCATATTTTCCCTGTGACCAGTTCCCAGGAGAGGTTCCTTTGGTTTTCACTTCCAACAGTCTGTTCTGCTGAGCACATGGACAAGGTAAATAACCACACAAACAGAACTAACAAATGATAACTACAAATAACTAACAATTGATAACCACAGTTACCAGTGAACTGAACCAGAGTCCAAACCTGGGGTTTTCATTCCCTGTTCTGAATCCTTTTCTCTTGAACAGTTCCCTGTAAAAGAAAAGAAAAAGGTCTGTCCTGCCCCTTTTAGGGCCAACATTAAAATGTAGGAACAATCCCCTGAGAGCTTATTTTGTGTTCTTTGCCATGAGCACCTTTACTTTCCAGGTGTCCCTGTCCAAGGGAGGACCATTGGTAGAGCTCCTACAGAGGGCAGTGCCACCAATACAGGCTGGCCAGGAAGGGGAGAGGGTTTTTGATCATTCTCAGGCCTCAGTGCCCCCTTTGAACACAGCAAAAGAATCCCTGTAAACATATACAGAGTCAGAGGGTTCAGCTTCCTGGTTAAATACCTTCCAAACTGCTCCTGATTCTCCTGCCTGTGCCCTGCCTTCTCCTTCGGGGACTGTTTTGTCTCCTGGATGTCCCTGTAAAGCCACAGCACGATATTTCCAAACTGCCCCTTCCCGCTCAGCTGAGGCATCAGGAAACCCCCCATCCTGCAATTGCTCTGAGTGTGGGGGTGCCCCTTGAACCACAGAAGGGGGAGAATCAGCTGAGCTATTTACAGTCACCTCATCTTGTCAGGGAGGATTTTTGTGAGCTCCTTCTGTTCCCTGAAAGATGGTGCAATAATGTTCAATTTGAGCCTTCCATTTCCCAACAGGAGCTGGCTGGGCCACCCCGTCAGGGGGTGGGGTTCCTGTCAAAACAGGCTTGATGGCCTTAAAGGGTCCCCTTAAAATCAGACAATGCTGAGGGACAATTTTTCCTGCTTCCCCAAAAGCAGTGCTCCCCACAAATAAGCCCTTTTCCTAGGGAGAATATCGTTTTTGGGCATCTGTGACACTGCCTGAATAAAACCCTCCAGGCCTGGTGGTGAAGAGGACGATTGTGTCCCAGTGTGGATGTGCTGGTGTCGGATCACGTGGGAGCTGTGACTGAAGCATCATAACAGTGCAGGCCTCATAGAGTCCAAACACCTCATAAAAGGGCTGTCATCATAAAAGCTCTGTCTTCATAACACCCTTCATGTCATAATGGTGCTGTCCTCATAAACCCTCTCCATCTCATGATGGGGATGGCCTCGGAAGGTCTCTGTCCTCACAGAACCCATACACCCTATAATGATGCAGGCTTCATAAAGGCACTGTTGTCATAAACTCACACACCTCAGAGTGGTGCAGGCTTCATAGGGCCACTGTCCTCATAAGGCCCATAAACCTCCTCATGGGGCTGTCATCAGAAAGGAGATGTTCTCATAAATGCCATAAACATCATAAAGGCTCTGTCCTCATAAACACCAAAAATGTCATAAAAGCACTGTCCTCATACACCTCATACACCTCCTAATGGTGCAGCCCTCATAAAGGTACTGTCCTCATAACCTTCACACCCCTCAGAATGGTGCAGGCTTCACACCTTCTTCATCACTGTGGAGTTCCCTGTACCCACTGCCCCATCCACGGCACCCCAAGAAACACTAAACCAAAGATCACCATCCTTGATCGTGCAGACAAGACTGACTGTAAAACTGCAGAATATAAAGCCCCTCTGGGAATGGCTTGGGGGTGCTCTGATGGAAAGTTTTATTCCCATTTGTCACTAGAGCAGCATGCTAGACTTAGGGGTGGACCTGGAATTCCCTCTCTTTGCCCCAGACGTGTCTTTACTTTCACTCAAGTGCCTAAAGAACGTCCCCATCGCAGGGTTATTCCCTCTTCAAAAGCAACACAAAGACCAAAATGGGCAATTAAAGGGATTGATTTTCCAGATTATTGTACCACCAGACAAAAAGCATCCCTCTTTCTTGAGAATTTCTTTACCCCCTCTCTCACCTTAAACAGACACCAGTTTCTGTTAGAAGATATTACCTGGCAATGAAGTGTTTTAAGCAATTGGACACAGCCTGCATTTGGAGAATTAAACACTCCAGCCCAGCAAACTGCTAAGCTGACATTGCAAACCACATGAGCCTTCGCTCTGTTCCTGTTCCCAGACCAAGGTGTGTGTGGAATGTTCAGTCGATCAGAACTGAACGCTGGGTCACAGCTGACCCAAATCTCGCCGTGCGCTTTGAGCCGCTGCAACTACAACTCCCGGCGTGCCCCGCGCGGCAAAGGGGGCGGGGCTGGGGCGGACAGAGGGGCGGGACCAGGCGCTGATTGGCTGCGGCGGGGGGCTTCTGTCCAGGCGGTGCGCGCGCACAGCCCCGCGGTGGCTGCCGGGAAACGATGGCGGCTGCGGCTCCGCTGCTTTGTGAGCCCCGGCGGAGGCTGCGGCGGGGCTGGGGGTGCCCTCGGGGGCTGCGGCAAGGCTGGGGATGCCCTCGGGGGCTGCGGCGGGGCTGGGAATGCCCTCGGGGGCTGCCGCGGGGCTGGGGATGCCCTCGGGGGCTGCGGCGGGGCCGGGGATGCCCTCGGGGGCTGCGGCGGGGCCGGGGGTGCCCTCGGGGGCTGCGGCGGGACTGGGGTGCCCTCGGAGGGCTGCGGCGGGGCTGGGGGTGCCCTCGGGGGCTGCGGGGAGCGCGGCTGTGGGCGGAAAGGCTCGAGGGCTCGACAGGGTTTACGGAGGGGTTCGGGGTTTCCCGAGGTGGTTTTGAGGGGGGGTCGCGGAGGGGATTTTTCCGCCTCTGTCACAGCGCCCCCTGCCGGCTGGGCGGACCGGCCGCAGGAAAAGAGGGTCCTGATGCCCCCCCCCGAACCCCAGAGACCCCCAAGACTCAGGACCCAGACATCCCACAGGGAGAGGGGCCTGGAAGTCGCGTAAAGCCCAGCAGTGGCGCTCAGGGGGTCCCCCAGCCCCCAGGGGAGGGGTCCTGGGGGTGCTCCCTAAAGTCTGGGGGGGAGATGTACCACATCCAGGTAAGGGGGGCCCAGTGCCCCCAATACAGCTGCGTCCTGAGCCCGAGGTCAGTTTGTACCCCCGAGTGCTGATCCAGCCTGGGGACCCAGGGGATCCTGTGCCATTCCATCCATGCAGGAGCAGTCACCCTGCTGCCCTGGAGTCCCTGCAGGGGAATAAGTGCCACCTCTGTGGGAGCTGCGAGGGTGGAGGGCGGAGCGGGCGATGCCGGAGCTGGGGGACCCCCGGCAGGCTGGAGGGGGGAGCACGGAGAGGGAGGAGCCCCGGGACCCCCGGGAGCCTGAAACAGGGGGAGCGGAGAAGGGGAAGCCTGGAGAGTGGGGATCCCTGGGACAACAAGGTGGAGAACCTGGAGAGGGGGAATGTCTGGGAAGGCGGCACCCCAAAGGTGAGAGTCATAGGAGAAGGGACCCTTGGGACCCCCAGCACTCCCAGCATCCCTAAGTGGGACCCCCAACATCCCAGACAGGGAAGACCCTCTGAACCCCAGAGGGGAGAGACCAGAGAGGGGGAACTCCTGGGAGAGTTTTTTTGTGCTAATCTTGATAGTTTTGGACTATTTTTAGCTGAATCCCAACTTTTTGCACTTGGAGGTCTTCTTGCTTTTTCTAAAGAGTTTTTTTGCCTGAATGCTGGTGGTTTGGGTTTTTCTGGGCTGAATCTTGGTGTGTTGGAGGTTTTTATGGTCCCAGGATGCCCGGTGAGCTCTCGAGATGGACTTGGGCAGGAGGAAGCCCCAAACCATCGTGCTCAGCCCTTGTTTCCCCCCAGCAGGATTTGTCCTTCCCAAAACTTGGGCAGATGGAGGAGGACACTGTGAGCAAGAGGAAGATTCCGTGGGCCCCCCAGGAAGGTGAGGAGGAAGTCAGTGCCCCTTTGGCCCTGTCTTGTGGTACCTGTGGCAGCCGAGCATCGCCCCCGGCTGCAGGACAACCCCGCTGGCGCTGCCATCCTGCCAGGGCTGGGTCTGGGGGATGTCTTTGGCCTTCCCTCTGGGCCGGAGGCAAATCCCCTGCCTGTCCTTCTTCCTTCCTGCCCCAGGCCCCGAGCTGAGGACGGAGAGCACGGAGGACAAATCCCCCCGGCAGAGCCTGGTGGGAGAGGCCGTTTTGAAGGGCTCCCCGGCGCAGGAAGGCAGCGGGGAGGAAAAGGCCCAGAGATGCCCCTGGAGGAGGGGCTGCAAAGCCAGCCCAGGGAGCTCTGAGGAGGAAAGACCCGTCCTGTGCCGGGAAGGCGGCCGGAGCTTGAGCCAGAGCTCTGAGCTGGTGGTCCCTGAGCAGCCTCCCAGCAGAGAGAAGCCCTTCAGGTGCTTGGAATGTGGGAAGAGCTTCAGGGAGAGCTCCCACCTTCTCAGCCACCAGCACATCCACACTGGGGAACGGCCCTACACATGTGGGGAATGTGGGAAGGGCTTCACCCAGAACTCCACCCTGATCCAACACAAGCACATCCACACTGGGGAACGACCCTACACGTGTAGGGAATGTGGGAAGAGCTTCAGGAAGAGGTCCAAGCTCCTCAGCCACCAGCACATCCACACTGGGGAACGACCCTACACGTGTAGGGAATGTGGGAAGAGCTTCAGGAAGAGGTCCAAGCTCCTCAGCCACCAGCACATCCACACTGGGGAACGGCCCTACACGTGTGGGGAATGTGGGCAGAGCTTCAGGCAGAGCTACACCCTGATCCAACACCAGCACATCCACACCGAGGAACGGCCCTACACGTGTGGGGAATATGGGAAGAGCTTCAAGCAGAGACCTGCCCTGACCCAACACCAGCACATCCACACCGGGGAACGGCCTTACAGATGTGGGGAATGTGGGAAGAGCTTCACCCAGAGCTCCACTCTGATGTGACACCAGCGCAGCCACACTGGGGAACGACCCTACCCGTGTGGGGAATGTGGGAAGAGCTTCAGGGACAGCTCCAGGCTCCTCGCCCACCTGCGCATCCACACTGGGGAACGGCCCTACATGTGTAGGGAATGTGGGAAGCGCTTCTCCAAGAACTCCAACCTCTACAACCACCGGCGCATCCACTCCGAGGAACGGCCCTACACGTGTAGGGAATGTGGAAAGAGCTTCAAGCAGAAATGTGCCCTGACCCAACACCAGCTTTTCCACACTAAGGAACGGCCCTACACATGTGGAGAATGTGGGAAGAAGTTTCAGACCAGCTCAACTCTCCTCAGGCATGAGCGGACACACACAGGGGAGAGGCCCTTCCGCTGCACCAACTGCGGGAAGGGCTTCACCCGGAACTCCACCCTCGTCACCCACCAGCGCACCCACACCAGGGAGAGACCCTACAAGTGTGGGGAGTGTGGGAAGAGCTTCACCTCAAGCTCTGACTTGACCAAACACCAACGGACCCACCGGTAAGAGAAGCTCTACGAGTGCCTTGACTGTGGGAAGAGCTTCAGCCGCTGCTCCCACCCTGAATGCCCCCCCGATGGTGAGGCATCCCCTGGAGTCCAGTGACTGTCAGTCCATCACTTTCTACCAGAAAGGGCCAGTCCCCTTTCCCAGGGGCAGGTTCTGCCAACAGAACCCTTCTTGGGGGTGTGTGGAGATTCCTGCCTTGGCTGGGGACCCCCCAAGGTCAGTGCTGGAGGTTGAGAGCAGAGATCTCCCCACGAGCGATGGTCTGGGGGAGTTCCATCCATCTCTAAGTCATAATTCTTACTTTGGTGCCAGCTTGAGTAGAATTGCTTCAACAATTGCTTTAGTGTAGAGCAGTGTCCTGTCTTATGCTGTACTACTGGTAGTTTTAGTGTTTCTATTGTGCAGAAAATAATTCTGATGAAGATCTTCTGTCTGATCATTTGTAACCCTAAGTAATTCATTTCTATCAATAGATCTGATTTGCCATCCTTAAAACCTGGGGGACAAAAGTGGTTCAGTCCCACCTCTGTAATTCCTCTAAACTGAAAGTGTTGGCATAACCCAAGGCTGAGATTGGATCCAGCAGCCCCAGCACTCCACAGTCAGTTGGAAGCTCAGGTGGGCTCCTCACTTTCCCAACTTCCCTCTACCCAAAGACCCCCATGGGAGCTTTGGATCCACCAGACCACTCCCCCTTTTTCACCCTTCTCCCTGTTCCTCCCACTTTTCCATGGTCCCCTTCTACAATCTGCTAAAATATTGCAGAAAGAACTTCAGATTTGAATATTCCCTTGAGCAAAATTAAAACTCACACAAGTTTCCTGTTGATACCAAAACCTGATTTTTATTAATTGCTAAGAGGTGCAAAGAGAAAGAAAAAAATAAGAAAAGGTTGGAAACTGCTAAGATTACTCCTAGAAGCAGAGAAAAGATACCACTGAAAAGTACCTTTACCTACTGAGCTGGTGTGTGTGTGGGGGGAGAAGCAGTTTCTGCCTTTCTTTTCTCTATCCCTGCAGCTTTTGGATGTTGTCTCTTTAGCTGCAGGGGGTCTGACAGCTTTAGTTCTCTGCAATGCACCATGTGTGGTTTCACTGCTCACGCCCCTGTCCCAGGCCATGCAGGGTCTCTGCTCAGCCGAAGCTTTGGGCCCTCAGAAATATGGTCAGGGTAGAAGGATAAGGTAGAACTCCCACATGTGGCACGGTGGTCTGAGCTCTCTCCAGGCCGGCACAGTTCCAGTCTCCGGTGGCAGGCAGGCAGCACGCGGTGCCAGAGAAAAGGGGAGGGGAGGTGGGCAGAGACTCTCGGCTACAGTCACGAGTTCTTCTCCCTTTCCTCTCCCTCATTTTCCAAAATTTGTCCTCAGCTTTTATAGTGTTCAAAGGAGGTTGAACATGGTTTTTTGGCACGTAGCCAGTTCAGATGTTGGAAGAAATATGATAACCATAAACAATGGCAGGTTCTTTTGGCAGGAAAAGTGCTGTGGGAAGTCCTGGTGAGAACTACTGTCAGAGAACTGATAGAGAATGTTTGGTAGGAAGTTTTTGACAGGCAGAAACAATTGAGAAACAATTTTCGGCATTTCTGTATTATCTGTGTGGTTGCCGTGGTAAGCGACGTAACAGGGAATGCATAATGGTTACCATGGTAACCGACCATAGTGATGGGGATGTATGATGGTTGCCATGATAACCGTCCATAGGAAATGGAATGCATAATGGTTGCCATGGTAACTGACCGTAGCAATGGGATAATATGATGGTTTCCATGGTAACCGGAGTATCAATAAGAATTCATAATGGTTTGCATGGTAACTGAGGTATCAATGGGACTGCATAATGGTTGCCGTGGTAATCGACTGTAACAATAAGAATACATAAGAGTTGCCATGGTAACAATGGGAATGCAGAATGGTTGCCATGGTAACCTAGGTACCAATGGGAATGCATAATGGTTGCCATGGTAACCACATGTAACAATGAGAATGCATAATGGTTGCCATGGAAACTGATGTCACAGTAAGAATGAATAATGGTTGCCATGGTAACCGCTTGGAACAATTAGAATGCCTAATGGTTGCCACGGTAACTGATGGAACAATGAAAATCCATAATGGTTGCCATGGTAACCACTTTTAAGAATGAGAATGCTTAATGGTTGTCATGGTAACCAGGATAACAATGAGAATTCATAATGGTTGCCATGGTAACCTAGGTAACAATGGGAATGCACGGTGGTTGCTGTGGTAACCGACATAATGATTTGAATGCATAATGATCCCATGGTTACTGATGTAACAATACTGTGTATAATAGTTGCCGTGGTAATCGACCTAACAATGAGACTGCATAATGGTGTCCATGGTAACCAAGGTCATAATGAGAATGCATAATGGTTTCCATGGTGTAAGGGGGTACTTTTTATTCAGATGATCAATGGAGCACAGAGAGGTGACAAAGTGATTATATTCTCATGTGAAACCTGCCAGAGTGTTGTACAAGGTAACTTTATTGCACAAGTTCACTGTAAGGCCCATTGTGCCTTTAGCAAAGTTAACAGGATGTCCCCCATTATCAGAGCTGAGCTCCTCCTTGGCTTGGCTCCACTCTACAAGAAAGAAAAATCTCCTTGGAACACAATGGTACAGGTCATCCATAGGGCTGAGGAAGGTGATGGAGAGGAAGATGATGTGGGCAGGGGTCGTTGGCCCCTTGCCCTACAGTGGGGCACACCCAGACAGTTGCCATGGGGTGATGAACAGGCGCTGTTTGGCTGCCACTCAAGCACCACCTTCTGCTGTGTCCTGGCCCTACGTAGTGTAATGTAGAGCTGATGGAATGGGGTGTCAGCACTGCTGGGTGGAGCGATGCTCATCCTTCCATCCACACTGTGCTGCTCTGCGGGGACACCCGCCAAGCACGGGCACCGACCAGCCCTGCAGACCTGGTAGGCCTGGCCTGTGTGTGCAGGTGAGCACAGTTTATTGATAGGAAGCCACCAAGGAAGCAAACATTTTATATCCTTTTTTTTGTATCCCTTTAATTCCCTTTTTACTAGTGAATGCTGTAATAAAAGCTGTTTGTAGTATTGTATGCATGGCAACTGATAATGTAGTGGGTTTGTATTTTTCAACTTTTGATTCTCTTTGCTAGTAGGGTTTTTTTTTTTCTCACTGCAATAAAAGTTTTTGGTAGTGTTTGAATGACTGTTGTACTTGTCTTTACTCCGGGCACGGATTCAAACTAATTAATACAGAAGGGACTGGCAAGAGGATTCAGGGGGTTCTGGGTGGGCTGGGGGAGACCAGGACGGGGTTTGTGGGGTCCTGGGTGGTCTATGGGAGGTTTAGGGGGTTCTGAGCCCCCCGGCTCCCCCCAGAGATGCCACAGGACACCGTCCACAGCAAGATCCTGGTGGGGGTCGGGGGCTTCGTGTTGGGTTTCGTCTTCCTGGCACTGGGGCTCGGCTTCTACCTGTGGGAGAAGGTAAAGGGGGGTCCCCGGGGGTCGTGTCCCCCCTTCCCCAGAGCATGTGTGCCCCCCTGCCCCTCCAGCCTGCTGTCACCCCTTTTCTCTCCCCACAGAGCTTCTGAGCCGCCGGCGGCTGCAGCCCCTCCCCGTGGCCTCGGGCCCAGCCTGGACCCCCCATTCCATCCCCTCCCAGAGTTTGGGGGGGTCGTGTGTCCCCCGGCCCTGCTTTTGTTCTCACACCAACCGCCTGCTCCCAGTGCTCCCAGTAAAGCTTCCCAGTTCTCTGCAGCCCTGGTGTTGAAGGGCAGGTGCCCTCCCAAGGCCCCCCCAGAATCAGCTTATGCAAACTGTACAATGGTTGGCACCCGTTGTCTTTCTGCTTCCAGGAGTGTGTATTTTTCTGCCATGTCTGGTTCAATGTTTGTGCAGCTTAAGGGCTCAAACTGTGTCTGCTTTGTTTAAAGAAAAAGGGGGAAGTGTAGGGATTTTTAGTGCTAACATAGAGGATATGCTGCAGATGTGAGAATGCAATCTTATATTGCTAACTACAGGATATGCTGCAGCTGTGAGAACATAACCTTATGTTTCAATTGTGAAAACATGATCTGTTGTTCTGATGGCCTTCTGATGGTACCAGGATGGGAAAGATCTACCAAGAGAAGCAGTAGCAAAACTGGATATAGAAAACAGGGTCTCAGTACCGGCTCTCAGAGTGGGAAAGGACATAAAGAATGTTAAAGAAACAGAGCTGATAGAAGAGTATTGTTAGAAAACTGGATAAAAGACTGCTGCTTGATTCCAATCAACAGTGCTCTCTGATCATCACATTGGTGTGCTGAGTCGTCCGTGCTCGCATGAAAACCCCCCAGGCAGGTGCCCTCCCAAAGGCCCCCAAAACATCCCCAACATCCCCAGTGATGTCACCACTGTCCCATGTGATGTCACTGGTGTTCCCAATGATGT